>NW_016107945.1:336465-358951 GCF_001604975.1 Cebus imitator
CGCTGGGATTACAGGCACGCACCACCATGCCCAGCTAATTTTTTGTATTTTTAGTAGAGACGGGGTTTCACCATGTTGACCAGGATGGTCTCAATCTCTTGACCTCGTGATCCACCCGCCTCAGCCTCCCACAGTGCTGGGATTACAGGCTTGAGCCACCGCGCCCGGCCCTTTACTTCTTTATTTATTTGGTCCAGACCCATTGGAATTTCCAGGTCCCCGATTCCCCACCACACATTGAGGCATAAGAAACAAAAAGAAAACCCAGGGAAGTCACCTCAGGTCCCAAAGTACCTGCTAGTTTGCCTTATTTCCTCCACTTTTCAAATTCTTCCAATGTTTATTCAATATATAATGTCTGAGGTATTAATTTTCCTTAGCAGAAGGAATAGAGAGAAGTGCATCTACTCCATCTCATTCCCAAATTTCTCTTATGGTTTTAAATTGCATTTTCTTAATTGCTAATGATGTAACACATCTTTTTATGTACTTATTTGCCATCTGCATATCCTCTTTGGTGAAATGCCTCATCAGGTTGTTTGCCAGTTTTTCCTTTTTTTTTTTTTTTTTTTTTTTTTTTTTTTTTTTTTTGAGATAGAATCTCGCTCTGTTGCACAAACTGGAGCTAGCTACAATTCTCTGCCCTTAACCTGCCAAGTAGCTGGGACTACAGGCACATGCCACCATGGCTGGCTAATTTTTTTTCATTTTTTGCACGCGGGTTATTGCTATGTTGTGCAGGCTGGTCTTGAACTCGTAACCTCAGGTGATCATCCTACCTTAGCCTCCCAAAGTTCTAAGATTACAGGCATAAGCCATTGCACCCACCTTGATTTTCTAATTAGTTTGTTTAGTTGTTTTCTTTTTCTTTTACTGTTGAGTTCAGAAAGTTCTTTGTATTTTCTAGACACAAGTCTTTTGTCAGATATATGGTTTGCAAATATTTTTTCTTAGTCTGTGGCTTAATTTTCATTCTCTTAATAGAGTCTCACAGAGAAAAAGTTTTAAATTTTGATGAAGGTAATTTCTTAACAGCTTTGAATATTAAGACTATTAAAAATTCTCCTACAAAAGTGCCTTAATTGAACATATGGCACAAAGAATTGTTAGAGATGTTTATCGTGCCCTGAGAAAGCTTTGGATCATAAAATAGTCATTAAGAGACCACTCCCTTAAAAGAGAGCATGGGCTTGAGGTAGATTGTCTGAGATATCTATTACTTACTAGCTGTATGGTCTTTAATAAATTACTTAACTTATTTGGGTCTCAATTTCTTCATCTCTAAAAAAGAAATGAAAATTGTAACAACTTACCACATTATTATAAGTTAGATTTTTAAAACATGTATTAATTTTTCCATAGAAGATTAAAGTTGTTTTTCAGAGTTGAAAACACTGCTGATTGAAATTTGGATTTTAAATGTTTTTAAAATTCAAATTAATTTAGTAATTTTTCACTTTAAAGATATTCCAGTCTCCCCTCAGAATTGGGTATGCCACTCCATTGATTCTAGTTTTCTTTTACATTTTTTAGTAAACCATTATACTTTTTGTAATACATGTTCTGTGTATTTTCATTATTTTATATTCTTTAAGTTTTCTCATAAATGAGATCTGTCTCAAAAGCTGATTATCTGTTCCAGTGAAAATGTAATACTGCCCTATGAAATAAGCCCCGCTAAGACAGAATTCTGTAAGAGGAAGATGATTACTGGTTGTCTCCATTCTGTGCACTAGAATCTTGACTATAATAATGAGAAAAGATGCACCATTTCAGGTGGTTACATGCAATACACAAAGAAGTACTGTTTAACTTAAAAATACATAAAGCCAATTAGTGCTTTCAGACTATTTGAACTCTCTACAGTAAGGATTACTGTATGCAATGTTTCTATATACGTACATGTAACAATCTTTTTTTGGACATATATTGGTTTTAGCTATCTGTCTCCAAATCTTCCTCACTGAGAAGCTAGTGATGACACTCAGTGTGGCTAAGAGGATAATCTCTCTGCTTGTCCTGACTGTATTCTCTATTTTTTGTGTGGTAGGCTGTTCATTTCTAGGTGAACATTACAGTTTTAATCTTTGTATGTGCATTTGGCTCTATGCAAAGGATTGACTACATTATACAGCAATTATGACTACCTTGACAATCTGCCTTCTGCTTCTAGTATGCCTGGATTCTTTTGGTATGGCTTCCCTTTTTACTTCTTGCAGTTGCTGCTCTAAGATGCTGTAACAATTCAGAGGACTGTTAGCACAAGCTTGAGGTTCAACCAAATACCACCATTTTTGTGATGTCACAAACATTTTTCTGTGTTCCATTGAACATTCCCCCTTGAATAGTTGCCCATAAGAGTGGGACTACACTGGCATTATTTACTGAATAATCTATTAGAGAGTAATTACTGAATAATTATTAAACTATTTAATAATCATTGAATGAGGTTTCTTTACTGAAATAATAAGTAAATAATAAATACTATACTAACAAATAATATAATTTTTTGAGGGTTGATATGTGCAATTGTAAATTTTCTAGTAATTCATTTAAATAATAAAAAGAAACACAAAAAATTTATTTTTAAAATACTTTTTATTCACCCATTTTAGGTTCCCAAGAAAGACAATCAAATTGGTCTCATTTGACTCCATTCTGTTTTCATGCCAGGCCATTTAACAGACAATTGCTTATATATAAAAAATCTATCTCTGGGTCAGCAGCTACCTTTCCAGTCCAGTATATACTATCTCTTCAGGTTCCATCAGTTACTGGGGCGGAAATTTTATTTCATACTGCAGGATGCATGAATCAGTACTTGTTCTTTGTTATATCTAATGGTATTTTGCATTAAAATGGATTTAAGCTCCATTTTAATGAAATGGAAATAAATCCATGTAAACAATTGTGATCAAAGGGAAATAAATCCATGTGAATAATTGCGATTTGTCCATTACCTAGATTTCAGGGTTCTATTTACCATCCTGAGGTAAAGACATGAATTGTTGGGGATAACTGTGATAGTCACCCTGGCAATTGCTTTACTTTATTGCATCATACAACATGATCTTATCCAACAATATGATCTTATAATTGGCAGGATAAGTAGAACCATCCATCAGTATCTGCTGGGGATTCAGCTCAGGATGCCCATAGATACCAAACTCTGAGAATGCTCAAGTTCCTTATATAAAATGGCATGCCCAGTCCTTTTCCCCTGCTTGCTTCTCAGGTCCCCAGCGGATATATGCCAGTATTGTATCCTTCAGTCAGGAGAGTGAGCGATCCTCAGGAAAAGCTAAACCACCCTAAAGAAAACACCCACAAATCCAAACATTTCGGAATCCCCATTATAAAGGTTACTGGTCTGTGATTCCATCCATACACAGAATGCATGATAATGCTCGCAATGAATGGAGAGCTTCTACTTAACTCTCTTATATACAGTCAAACATCTCAGTATCACCAGACCACTTCTTCTTTTGTTGGTAAACACGCACACATTTGAAAACACACACACACACATACACACACGCATATATATGTCCAAACTGCTGGAGATTAACTCAGGTAATCAGATCTGCCTTGCAGATCTGATTCCCACAATCTCAGGTTACCCATGATTTCATTACTTAGGTTTTGGACTTTTGGCTTTCTCTAGAATTTCTCAGTGTTTTTGAATATAAAACCACTCCTCACCCCAATGCTTGTGAAGATGCTTGTCTTTAGACCACCCATAAAGCTCAACCCAGAATCACCTGTCTTTATCAGGGGAGGTAACAGCAACAAAGAGAGGTAAGGGGTGCTTTAGTCATCCAGGAGCTCCTGAAGATAGGTTATCATTGCACAAAAATACAGACAGTAGTGTTGGGATCAGAATTAAGTAATCAGGAACATTCTGTATTCTCTCTATAATATAGATTATAATACATTCTCTCTATAATCTATTACAGATCATAATAGATTCTCTCTGTAATCTATTCCCAAGGGTATCTGAGCATAAGATACAGATAAAGAAAGAGCCTAGAACCAGGAAGAACTGAGACAGAACATTGTCTCCAACTCACCAAAAGGAATATGGATCAAAAGAAATACTGAATTTAGGCTCCGTTTTTAAATAGAAACATCTTTAGTCTGAATATGAACACTCTTTCAGTCAGTAGCTGAGGCTGCAAATGGCAAAAATGTTTTGGGCCTGCAGCCTGCACACTGCTGCTGTTGACCTCTCGCTGCAGAAGGCTGGGCTTGTTTGGGTCATTACCTTTTTCTAACCCAAACGTTAATGCTATCTTTATCATTGCAGTTTCTGGAAAAAAGTTATCTCAAACCTTCCTGGGTTGAAACCATCTCTCTGGAAGTTTGGAAAGAAATCTGAGAAAACTTGAGGGAACTGATTAAAGCTTATCCATTTTACTAGTGGTCAGAGAAACTTGATTTATTTTCTTGTATTGAGTGTGCTTCGTGTATTTGTAGTTAGATGACTTTTGGAAAGTGAAATTTGTTACATTTTGGCTTTTGACAGGTGAAATATAAATAAATCTTATAATGAATTTTTAAAAAAACGAAACAAACACCACTACTAACAGCTAACAGGCCCAAGTGGAGCTGACTGAGATGAGAAAATAGTGTCATGGAGGTGCACCCACCCTGAGCCACCAAGTTCCCTAAGTGATCATCATGATCTCTGCCAAAAGCCTGGCTGCCTGCGTGAAGTATGAGGATCTGCACTTAGTGCTACTTCGGGCCTTAGCTACCAAGCCAGTCCTGCACATCTGGAAGCCTATCCTGGACGAAGGAAGATTATGCTGAGGCTGTGTTGCTGCGTAGGGAATGCACACACTGCAATTTGGTTCTGATAAGCAAAGTAGCAGCCTCAGCTGCAGAGTCACGAGCCACACAGATGAAGCAAGGGCTGCTGCATGGTGATCAGCCACCAGAGAGCTAGGTGCATGTTCTTCTTGCCCGAGAAGTTGGAGCTGTATCAGAGGCAGGTGTCCCATCTGAATGCCCGGAAGGAGTGTTTCTCACACTTCTGGACATGATCCCAGCACTGCCAGGGGAGGCTGCACACACTAGAAAGTGATTGACACCAGCCATCACTGCTGCATCTTCTCCGTGAGCAAGAAGATGAAGACCTTCTGGAGCACAGGACAGCTTCTGAGACACTCAGAGGCCCAGTGTCTCCTGCCAGCATCCCAGCAAGGACATGGGAAGAGGTGGGGGAAGAATTAATAAACTTCAGGCATTTAAAAACAAAGTTACTCCTTCCCTCCATATTTCATCTGGCAGAGGATAGTAAAGAGGTCCGTTGTCATTAGTTAGCATTTTTGAATCAATCCTCCTTCATCCTGCACAAGAAATATATGCAGCATTAAGAAGCCAGTATCTTCACACCTCTTTAATAGCTCCAAAACAAAGGTACAACAACTCAATTGCTTCCTTGCTGAATTTGGCAGGAAGCCCACTTTTTTCCCAATCTAAACTAATAGTCTCTACTCCCAGAAATGTCACAAAACTCAGGGCCTTATGCAGACTCAAAAAGAAATCTGTCCAATGACCATTTCTAATTCCTACCTGCATTTGGGTTCTCCAGAGGGACAGAAACAATAGGATACATGTATATGTAGAAGAGTTTATTAGGGAGAATTGGTTTACACAGTCACAAGGCAAAGTCCCACGATAGGCCATCTGCAAGCTCGGGAAAGAGAGAAGCCCATAGCACAGCTCAGTCCAAGTCCAAAAGCCTCAAAACCAGGAAAGCTGACAATGAAGCTCTCAGTCTGAGACCAAGATCTGAGAGCCCACAGGAGGCCGCTGGTGAAGTCCCAGAGTCCAAAGACCAGAGAACCTGGAGTCTGATGTCCGAGGGCAGGAAGAGAGGAAGCAAGAGTCCCACTCGTAAAAATAGAGACAGAGCAAGAAGTCTCAGCAAGTTGCTTACCCTTTCTTCTCTTGCCTGCTTTGTTCTAGCGGCACTGGCAGATATTGAATGGCACCCACCCACATGGAGGGTGAATCTTTCTTTCCCAGTCTGCTGACTCAAATTTCAATCTACTCTGGCAACACCCTCACAGACACACCCAGAAACAGTGCTTCACCAACTGTCTAGGCACCCGTCAATTCAGTCAAGTTGACACCTGGTATTAATCATCACGTCAGCTAAGAGGATAAAGAGCCCAGGGAGCTTTAGGTGGCTGCTACCCACATGCTCCTGCTGGCACAGCGCATGTCAAACCCCTAAAGCCCAAAAGATGCATTCTCCTCCATCAATGAGCTTTAGTGTCTCCGAGGAGACATAGTCACCCTACCTGAGTTAACAAAGGAAGACCTTTGATACCTAAGTGATAGTTCTAAGAAAGCCATTAGTCTCAAGGGACTTACCAGTTGAAAGTCGAGCACAGTGATTCATGCTAGAGCAGTGAAAAAAAAAAAAAAAACACTCATGTTCAATCTTCCTAGGTAATACGTTACTTTTATCTTCGGCTGCACTGCCTACTTCCTACATTTTTCCCAATGAATTCAATAAAAGATTTTAGTTTGAGGAAAAACTCTGAATGTGAACAAGCTGTCCTGGCTTTTCTTTTCCTAAGAGTTGGTCACCAAAGACATGTTGAGAGTGTCTGTGTATGCTGAGAACTGAACTAGGTGCTGTGTGATTAGAAGGATGTGACTATATGAATAGCCACTAGAAAACATTTATAAAAGGGAATCTAGAGTTCCCATGTACAGTATTTTTCTTTGCACTTTCTTTAGCCTCTTGAGAAAGTTATAATGACAATTATGAAGAGAAAGCTATTAGCAACCAGGATATTTGAGAGAAGAACATTGTGAAATATGGCTTCTCAGAGGAATTGATTACTAATAGCCTTGAAGTTAGAGTGACATTTAGTACATTTCAGATAAGACTCCTAAAACCAAAGCTTCTCTTCCACTTTACATAGAATAGATCTTATGATCACTTTGCTCAGCTAAGCAATCATACTTCATAAGAACCAGACAATCTTTGGACTCCAAATATATTCTCCTCTTGGAAGAGAACACTGAAAACTACAATAAGAAAGTACTATCTCCTGGCTTAAGTGTTTTTCAAGCCCTGGAATTATTTCCACTTATTTCACTTTGTGCCTCCCTAAGTATTTCTCACTTATTCAGTTCTCTTAATTTCCAAGAAGCATTTCTTGTCTTCATCCTTTGGATTTTCTTCCCTTGTCAGAAAAAAATATCACTCCCACAGTTTTTTCCTTCTTTTCTCCAAAGATAGAGAGTTCTAAAATTGTTTCATCATACCAGATGGTGAGCCCTTTCAACCCCTAATGAAATTCTGTTCATAGAAATTAAGCCATTGTCACAAAATGTATGCTGTGCAGACTCTTTTCCTCATTTGTTATTCTTTATTCTTTTGATGCACCTTTCAAAACTCTGTCCCAAGTTCAGGATCTCTATAAACAGGAAAATAACTTTTAGATGGTATGGGAAGAGCCCAATACTCTGGCACAGAAAACTGCAGGAGTTTTTCCAAATGCTAAAATGGCTCTACGTATTTAGAGAAGTATAATTGTGTGTTGCAAACGTCAAAGAAAAGCTTGTTTACACAAGGGATTATTGTTACTAAGTGGATCAAAATTGGGAGAAGAATGATCATATGAACACATTATATGAAAGGAGTATTTATTCTTTCAATTTAAAAGGAATCTAGCAATTACCTGTTTTTCAGACTTTCCCCTTAATGAACTTCACAGAAATTCAGGGTAGGAGGGCCTAAACAACCCCTAGATATAACCACACCCCTGAAAACTGATCTTTCAGCCAATTCCTCAGCATCTCTAGCAATGGAAAACACTATTTCTAGGCTGCCTTTTGCCTTGGATATCTGGCTTTCCTGTAATAACTCAGTGCCTTTAAATACAACCACAAAGAGCTGTTGCCCTGGCCAGGATGCTGCCCCCAAATTATCTGCAGTCATTCCTCAGAATAAGCTGATGTCTTCTTCCTCCTTAAAGTTGGACCCATTGGTTCTAGCTTTGCCTTCCTAAGTCACACAGAAGAAATCGAATCCATCTTCTGTGTAAAATCCCCATACTAAAAAGCCACCCATCATGTATCCCCCTTCAAATCTTCATTCTATAAATTAAACATCCCATTTCTTCAACCAGGAGATATGGTTTCTAGATGGCTAGCTATTCCAAACAGCTCCCTCCAAACATCCTTTAGGAATCTCAACTATCATTGAACAGATGCTCCCTGGTAATGTCTAATCAACACAAAATCCAGTAAGACCACTTAGACACTTTCTATAAACGCAGCCTAAACCACAGGAGCCTTCTTGGCAGGCACATCTGCTTTTTATTCATTGAGTTCACAATCAGCTAAGCCAAATATTTTGTACCCTGGAATTATACAGTTTAACATCTGAACCCGAGCATATAACTTTACAGTTAGACCCCTTACATGTCATTATCCCAGCATTGAATGCTTTTTAATGTTATTTTCAATTTGTTTCTTTATAATATTAATTTTTCCTTATTTTTTAATATCTGAATTTGATTGATATGTGATTGGTACATTTTTCTAAACCTGCTTATGTATACTGTTGAATAGAACAGAATGAAAGGCCTTTTGATATGTCTCAAAAATTCACTCAGATTGCTATCAATCCAGCAATATTTCCCGTTCTCTTTTGGGCAGGGCCACTTTGGCCCATCTATTCCAGCCTGACTTTCATAAATAACTATCCTTCCCTGCTGTTTTCTGTAACTTGGGAAGAAATGGAAAAATCTATCAACAGCTTACCAAGTTTTTACAGAAACACCACTTCCCCCATGTATTCAAGGCCATACTGACCTACAAAATGGTGGATACAGTTAAGATTGTTGCTATTTATGAGTTGTAGCATAGATACATTTAGGGATTCTTGTTTGTTCCAAGGCACTTTGCATAATATATCCTGTACATATATCATCTCAGCTACCCCATACTCTGTAGAAGAAAAGAAATGCTAGATGTGTTCAACCCCAAACCAAATTCTGTGTGGCCTAAAAGAATCAAGTTAGCATTCAGGGTCCAAGATTTAGGGAGAATGATGTTGATTCATTATGAAGGCTGACGATAAATAACATGGAAGCAGCACCCTGAGTGGAGGCAGGGTTCATATAATGTGTTTATACTTAAATGCACTGACTTATTCCAGGCAAGGAAGATAAAGCGTAGTCCTAAGACATTTCATCTTTGTAGTGTATCTCTGCTAACATTTACCTCGTGTGCAAGAAAGTAAATGGGTACCCTCATGTCAACCATCATCTTTCTACCACAGTGTTCAACCCAAGTCCTTCAACACCAGGCACTTTCTCATACTCCAGATCTTTATCCTGCATGCATCCAAACCAAGAACATACAGCCCATGTTTAACATCCTTTAAAAAGGCAAGTATTTTAGTAAGCTAACATTGCAATTAGTATATCAACACACCAAATAATATTCACATTTTAACAAAGGCTGTCAATGTCCTAAAACAATGAAATAGATATTGAATCCTTTACGGATTAATATGGCATGTTAAACAAATAGCCATATTTCTCCACCGACATGCAAAGCCAGCTGTGAAACCACAATCACCTTTGTGAAGCTGGAAAAGCCGACCTGTGTCTAGGTGACTTGTCCAAAGAAGAATTGATTACTGCCTTTATTTTTATTTTATGCTTGAATGATCAGCCCTGTTTACCTTGCCTAGTTAGAATTAAATACATAATTGTTTCTACTTAATGGATTATATGTATGACCAGCTCTGTTATCTACCTGGTTAATTAAGAGCTTTTAGCCCAAAGTTTGGTTTTCATACACATTTAAACATCCTATTATGAACAAAATGTCAAAAAACTTTCAAAAGCAATACTCAAAAAGTAATTATCCACAAAAACAATAGTGCTAGCATCAATATAACAAAGGCATTGTAACAACCAGCCCTGAATGTCAGCTCTCATTATAGAAGATCGCAGGCACTGCTACTGAAGCTGCATCCCAGCTTGACATTGAAATGTAATCAACTTTTTAAAACTGTCATAACAACATCTGTTCCCAAATAACAATTTGCTAAATTTTGAATGTTTTCACTGAATTTAATTGAAGTTGAAGGAGTTCATATATATGTAAACACATATGAACATTTTTTATTGCTCACAAGAAATTTCAGGAAAAACTTAGTTTCCAAAACTTTTATGGCAATCCTTTCATGTTTAACAATTTTGTCTTGTTTTTAAGGGTTGGCATCAAGTAGTTTGTTAAAGAAAAAATATTATTAAAAATGTATATTACCTTATTACAGTGTGATAAGGATTTAGAAGGTACTTTGAGGCCAGGCATGGTGGCTCATGTCTGTAATCCCAACACTTTGGGAGGCCAAGGTAGGAGAATCACTTGAGGTCAGGAGTTCCAAACCAGCCTGGCCAACGCGTTGAAACCCCATCTCTACTAAAATTTTAAAAAATAGCTGAGCATCATGGCACATGCCTTTAATCTGCTACTTGAGAGGCTGAGGTGGGAGAATCACTTGAATCCAGGAAGCAGAGGTTGCAGTGAGCCAAGATTGCACTCCAGCCTGGGTCACAGAGTGAGACTCTGCCTCAAAAAACAAAAACAAAAAAACAACAACAACAAATAAAGGGACTTTGAAAAGTCATCTTAAACTTTCAACTTTATAGGCTTAAGCCAAAGCAAAACTCTGAGAGATGTGTAGCTATTCTTTTGCATGAAGATTTGCAGAAAAGATTTCATTACCAAGAACTTCCAAAGTATGCCATTATCCCTGTTTTTGCTTTTGTTTCAAGAAAATAACCTGGTCACTGATCATGAATATAACAACCTTACCTTCGAAAACTCTTCTTTATGGTTGTTCTAGTATTGGTAGAGAGAGAGCACAGCTTCCCCTCTATCCTGTTGTGTAATATACTTGGAAATTCTTCTTAGGTTATCATGAACTATCTTTTCTTCAAACTCAAATTTAGTAGGGATTCCCAAAGAGAAGTAGAGAAAAGATTTTCACAGCTCTTATTACCCCAAAATGTTGTTTGTGGAGGCTGTTAGGTTTGCTTTTGGAGGCTCAGTAAGTCTCAAATTAACCATAATATGCGTTTGACAGTGACGTTGCAGATTTTCCCATTCACAGTTACTCCAAGTTGATTATTGTCCTCATTTTGCCGGAAGGCAACAGTTAATAGCAAAGATTCTAGAATCAGATGATATGGGTTCAAATTATTAACTATTTACAATACTAGTTAATTTGGCAAGTCTTACAAATATTTTAAATATTTTAAATTTCAGTTTCCTCATTCATAAAATGGGGTTGTTAGTAATGTTTATGTGAAAAAATTAACAAGATTTATGAGACTGAGACAGTCCTGAATGTGTGTAAGCACTTCAGAAAGGTTAGTTTATTCTTCATCTTCCTCATTCTATCTTCATCACTTAGTTAAAGCTAGACCCTCTGACTCTAAACCCAGGCCTCTCCCCATACCATGCTGCCTCCATTACGCATAATCTTAAACTGCCTAAGGAAAGAATAGAAGATTAAGTAAGTCAAGCATCACCGAGGAAACCTTAGGCCGGTAAGTAAAAGCACCACTGGACAAGAACCAGCATGGTCTAGTTAAGTAATTCTAGGGCAATGCTGCTGATTCATCATTTGATCAACCACATGGGAAGAAAAACTAAAATCTCCAATAATGTGATTTTCTGTCTCACCTCCACGAAAATTTACGCATCAGACAGGGCTGGTAACAATAGCCCCCAACACAGGTTCAGGGAAGTTAGCTGTTTGCCCAGATCACTGAGCTGTTGAATAAGAGACTTGAAGTAGGGCCCCTAGCTCAAGTCTCCAAACTCAGATCTCCAGCTTCAAAGCTTAGAACTTTTACAACCACCAAATATTGTCATTTCCACCATAAACCATTTTCCTCAAGACTGATGTTACATTTATTGCATCTACAATGTACTGTTTAGTGAAATAAGTTTATTAAGTTTCTCAGAGGAAGCCAGCATCTATGTAGAGGATTATTGGTTGAAAATCATTTCCCTATTTCAAATGAAGGAAAGGATTTTGATTTTTATGCTACCCATCCATTTTTAGCAGGTCTAAATGGACTCTAATAAAATTGGCCTTACTCTTGATCACAATGGATTTGGCTGATAATTTACCAGATATGCAGGCCTACCTAGCATTGTCTTAGTCAGCATTCCACAGAACTGCAGTCTTGGCCTGGATTATAAATCTCCTAAATAGCCATTTTTTGGCGATATGTGTTTCAATATAGTTGGCTGAATCTAAACCATGCCAATCAATCATTTTGCTTTGCCACCTTTAGCAATCTGTGTTTCTACTACTATGCCACCCTTGGGAATTCTTGATTACAAAAGATTTGCCTATGTAAAGATTCTGTAAACCTAGTAAAAATAAATTTCTGTTCAAAGTCATATTATCTTAGAGACATATGTAAGAACCTTCACAAGTACATTTATTAGTATTTGGTGCACTTAAAAACCAGAATGAGGGGGAAAGCATCTGTGGTGAGATGAACATATGTAGCAAGTTTGTTCATTGCTTGTTTGAGAATATTGATCTGTCAATACACGTACTGGGTAATTATTCAGCTTGTAAGTGTCAAATCTGAGGGATCTGCTAAGAGAAGAAGCAGAGTTAAGTTAGTATCCAATAACAGAGACTATTAAAATATATGGAAAAAGATGTTCTCAGGGCAGTTTCTAGTTATCCTTGTTCAACCATTGAAGAAATCATAGATATACATTGAGTCAAGACTTAAGAATTTTCAACAGAGCATGAAGGCTAGATAAATGTTATCACTTCTTCTGACAAGTCCTTCCTGATAAATTTTGATGATAGTCTCCAAATATTCCATATATTATGATCAGTTTTGCAAAGAAAAGGAAAAATCCACAAGAGTTCATTAGGAGAAGAACGAACAATATATGGAAGCAAATGTTAAATAGCCATTGGTTACAAAATAGCTTTTGTTAGGACAGGGGTGAGGGGGGAAGTAAATGTGTGTTTATTTAATATCAGTTTTACTTAACAGAATGCTGATATTGTAACTGGTGTGAGGAATGTTTCTCCCTTGAAAGTCTGCATTCTGACTATAAGCTGCCCAAAAGTTTGGTTTTAAAAATCTAAACATGAACATACCAATAACTCTACCTCCCAAAAGCATTACTATATAAAATTTGACTTTTTGTCTAGGTATTTTTATAGAAACTTTATTCTTTGGCAGCACGGTATGGGATGGTTCTTTAGTTGATTTTAAGCTTTATGTATTCACCAAAAATGTTACTCTTGTATAAATATATTATTATAATTTTTCTAATAGAACATGTGGCTACTTTTCAAGATGCTCTATTAAGTCAATTACTCATTAAAACTTTTATTGGCTCTTTCCTCTTCACAAGTGGGAGGCATTTGGAAGTCTATCACTACCAGATGGAGTGGGAAATATATGCCCAGGCTGGGTAATGCTTCTCTGACATCAAGGGATAGAAGAGTTTCCAGAAGACTCTCTAGAAGTGGAGGACAGTGCTCACTGTCCAATTATTACTGTTTGTTTTTCTTTTTGATATGAATTTTGTAGAGGACAGTTTATGTAAGCAATGCTCCCCAGATTGCCATCCCTAAGCAAGGGGTGGCAGTAATGCCACACCAATGGCACAGATCAGTGTCGTGTCACCCCTCTCTCGCTTGTAGAGTGACTCATACACGGTGGGTCACACTGGTACCCCATCTTGCTGTTGACCCTGCTAACTTCTTTTGCCGCAACCATAATCTAGGAAAGGTCCCCACCTCTGCTTCTAGCTTTGTGGCTTGTTTCCTCTCTGTCAGTGCTGTTTCTACCTCTCACAGTGGCCGTGGTGAGCAATGCAGAGGGACCCATTCTGAGTCCTTAACCCAGGGCTCTGCCACTCCCTGTGGTTCCCCCATCTCTATTTGTCACACTGCTGACACATGGCCACATGAATGTCAGGCTTTCTTCCTTGACTTATGGTCGACTTATTCTTGTCTCACTGTCTGGGCCACTGATCTTAGGTAGGACTTGGGACTTCGCCCTGAGGCTGCCTCACCAAGGGGCTCTTTCTTCTTCGCATTGCTCTGGGGAGAATTTGGACCCCTCAGAGATTCAACCATCATTCCTCCCCTACATTTTAGGGATTGTGCCTCTTCTCTATTGAAGGGAGCTAAGAATAACTCTTCTTCAAAAATGACCTAAAAATTTGAAATGGCTGGTTCTCCTCATGTTTCTATCTAGAGGTTATTTTTCATTACTTTATTGCAGCTTATCAATATCATAATTGTGAATGTTTTTCATGTCTTTTTAATTCATTTCTTTCATTAGAAACCTAAATTAGGGAAATAAAAAAAGTGAAGTTGATTCAGCCACCCAGGGATATAATATTACCAAGTAAGTGAAAAGAAGTGACAAATGGGGCTGGTCACAGTCGTTTGCACCTGTAATCCACACTTTGGAAGGCCGAGGCGGGTAGATCACCTGAGCTCAAGAGTTTGAAACCAGCTTGGCCAACATGGTGAACACCGTCTCTACTAAAATTATAAAAATTAGCCAGGAGTGGTGGCAGACACCTGCAGTCCCAGCTATTCAGGAGGCTGAGGCAGGAGAATCGCTTGAATCCTGGAGGTGGAGGTTGCAGTGAGCTGAGATTGTGCCACTGCACTCCAGCCTGTGTGACAGAGCAAGACTCCATCTGAAAGAAAAAAAAGAAAAAGAAAAAAATGAGAAATGGGAAACAGATGGCAGCACAGTGACATCTTTTGCAGACTTAATGAAGTGCTGGCTTATGTTACAGCTGTAGGGGTCTCAGAAGCCACATCTCCTCTCTACTCCAGTGTTCTGTGTGACACAAATTTCCTCTAGAAGCTGTGTTGTAGAACCTTCCCTTCTGTATTTTAAGTGTGAAGTAACTACATCTCTTAATCTTTCAGAAGTCTCCAATTGGCATCCTTAGAATTATTCCTGGTCTGCAAATATGTTTACTTTGCCCCCAAAGTGTTTCTTAATAATCTAAGCCTTAATGCCTTTAGACAGAGGAGGTACTGCCCGGTTTAATAAGTCTTCAGCATTCCCTATTGTGTACACTTTGCTGGCTTCACTTATTGGCATGATCTGGTTTTAGGCCTTTATAGACTATGTATGTCCCCAAAAACATCACAATTGCCCTTTTTACTGCAGAACTACTAATGTGCTAGGATAGTGCCTGCACATAAGAGATATTTAATAAATATTGAATGGATGAAAATTTTTATTTAAACAAATTTGAAGGGGAGTGAAAAGAGAGATCCAGAAATGTAATAGGAAATTAACTGCAATAATAAACTATGCTAAGACCTGACTGGTCAGGAGTGTACACAGCAGACACCTCAGATTATCATACTATTCCCAGCACCAGTACATTCCTCAGCTTCACTACATTCCTAAGGTTCAGTATTTTTCTGAATATTGTCACACTCCCCCATCCTGACTCAGTTAGATGTCTCTTATTTGTGATCCCTCAGTACCCCATTCTTAAGGTTTAAAGTATATGGTACATACTACATAGCTTATTTACTTACTTGAATCCTTTACTAGCTCTATACTTCTTGAGGACAGAGGTTATATCCTATTCACAGCTGTATTTGTAGCACCCAGAAAAACACTCAATTACCTAACACCTAATAGACTCTCAGTTAACGTTTGTTGAGTAACAAAACAAATAATAGATGGATTCGAAGGCTTTCGGGTTTTTGCCTCTTTTTATTTTCTTGCCCTTTGTATTTTATATTGAGAGTGATCCATCATAATCAAATCCAAATAAAATATTTGAGAGAAAAAGGTATTTTTCCAATAGTTTGAAAATCTCTGTATTACTCTAAAACCTTGAGAAGTGAGGCTAAGAGGGTGTTTCTGTGTATGGAAACAAAGGAGGAGGCAGGAAAGAGAACTAGTCTGAGCAGAGGAATTGAACTTGTGCTTCTTAGACTGTAGCTTGTTTTTCAGGCTTAACATCTCAGCTTCTGCTCCATGAGATGTAAGGTTCTGTCAAGTGAAAGATAAAAGAGAGAACCTCTTCCTTTAATGACAGCCTGCACTATTTCTCAAAAAGCATCACCAGGGACCAGGCCTAGATAGAATGTCTCCTATACTCCGAGTATTTCTTTGCAGCTTTCAGCTATATATGTTCTGGCAGAAGCTACTTTTTACTGCTTAGTTAAATTATCAAAGCAATAGTTCAATAGGAATGGATTTTTTAACTCCAACTTTTTTTCTACAACCCAAAGACCATCCTTGGGAAAAGGCTTACATTCCATGTCAAAAGCCCTAAATACTCTGTTGCTCAAGGTTTGGCTAAATCATAGACTAAAGTTTCTTCCAAGAGAACTATTAGGGCAGACACAAAGGTATCTCAGGGGATCTGCTGAAATAGTGTTATTGTCTTATCTTTAGTTCCATTGAAATGCTCAGCGAGAAAATCTGAACCTTCAATTGCAAAACCTTCAATAAGACCAAAGATGAATTTCATAAAAAGATAGAGGAATAATTTTTGTAATAATATAAGTGAAATAAAGGTAAGGACATGAAAGTAGAGGTTATGAAAATGGAGAGCCATTACTAAAAAGACATTTGGATATAAGACTAAATTGCTTTCACTGACTACTAACCAAATCCAGATCTTCTATCTGTCTCCTGTCTGCCAGATTATAAACCCCAGGATCCATATGGTTTAATCTCGAACAATGTTTTGATCAAAGAAAACTCAAACAGTAAGCAAGATTTCTTTAATTTTCATTTTTATGCGAGATCTTTACTCAAGTTTCTCTAAAACCATAAAAGAAGGTCAATATATAGAGTTTAAGTAGCTTATTTAGACCCCACATCCCTCCTGCCCCTTCCCTCGCACCTTGCTGCACTGCTCCAATATTTCTCTCCAAATTCCTCGAGTTCTTTTCCTGTACCTCTCTTTCCCCAGTCCTGGCTTGCCTCGTGATCTTAGCGACCCTCTACTTTTCTTCTTTTCTCTCCAGCTCTATCTTCCTCTCTTTATTCTCTTTGATTTGTTTTTAAAGCACATGATTCCAGAAACACAGTTGGGCATCTTCAGATTGTTTCTCAGAGAGTGGAGGAAAAAGAATAACTGCTGGGCAAACCAAAACCCCCTTGTGTAAGTAGATTGAAAAAGCAAAACTGAATTCAGAATTTTTTTCCTAACAAGAGCACCAGTAGCTCTGTCTTCAGCATCCTCAAGATTAGGTGGTAAAGAGTGGGGAAAAGTGGTAGAAGAGAGGCATAAACTGAGGCTCACTAGTGTAACTGAGCAAATAATGTTACTAAGTGATCAAAGTATGGCCCTTAATTCTCCAGTTTCCACCTGGGAGTGTAAGCAAGAAGGTCTTTGAATCCCTGGTTTCAAGTCCTTGACAAAGAACTAATGGGGCCTATCACAGTTAGCTGTGAGTATGAGCTTGCATATTGTCTTTAGTAAACATTGTGTTTGTCTCACTGTGGCTATATAGACTTTTTCACATGGTTTTCAACATTGTCATGTAAGATAACTGTAGATGCTCTGAATCCAGCATTAGATTTGCATTGCTTGGGTTAATAGTAAGAGTGCAGACTGGTTCCTGATCTTAGGTATCTTCTTATTTCTGCTCAGACTTAAATCTGCATAGTGGTAGAATTACCTATACCTTTGATTGTAAGTTGTGTGTATTGCTATGTGCCTAATCAGCATAAAAGATTTGTAAAAATGTTTTTCTTGTAGAAGAGAAGATACAGATTTTTTTTGTTTGTTTTTGTTTTTGTTTTGAGACAGAGACTCACACTGTCACCCAGGTTGTAGTACAGAGGCCCGATCTCGGCTCACTGCCATCTCTGCCTCCTGGGTTCAAGCAATTCTCCTGCCTCAGCCTCCCGAGTAGCTGGGACTACAGGCATGTGCCACCATGCCCAGCTAATTTTTTTGTATTTTTAGTAGAAATGGGGTTTCACCATGTTGGCCAGGATGGGCTTGAGAGGAGATACAGTTTTAAAAATATAAAAATCATGGAAACAATTAGTGATATTCCCATTAACAAACATGCTAAGATTTTCATTATAAGCTATGGTGGCCATAAAGACACTTCTGCAGCCTTTGGAAAATGTAATAACATTTCCAGGAGTAGAGAGAATGTACTCTACAGACATCTACATATTTGGCAAATCTTTTATGCCTGAAGGGTTTGTGATGATCACAGACTGCTTTTGAGTTTACCATTTCTCCTCTGAGGCCAACACATTTGAACATCAGTCACTAAGACCAAGCACTGTTCTTCAATTTGACAGCTGTGAAGTCTTTTGACACCTCTTCATCTTGTCTAATGCCAAATATGTAGATGTCTATAGAGTGCATTCTCTCTACTCCAGGAAATGTTGTTAAGTTTTCCAGGCTGCAGAAAGTTTATCACCATAGCTTATCATGAAAATCTTGGCCTGTTTGTTAATGGGACACTAATTGCTTCCATGATTTTTATATTTTTAAAACTGTGTCTCCTCTTCTACAAGGAAAACATTTTCTCTTTGTAATGATGTCTAAAATGTATGCTGTCTTCAACTTGCCAATTTCAGGCCTAGATGTCAGTGTTCGTTTGGAATAATGATCACTTCAGACTTTGCATCCTACCTTTTTCACACAAGTCTTCTCTTAGTTAATCACAAATCTGTCTAGGCTTCCACTTGTGTCTTATTTGTAATAAACTTACATTAAGTCAAATTTTGGACATTCATTGATTTCACAAAAGCAAATACTACTAAATTATATGTGTCCATAATTTTGGAGTAACACATATTTAATTGCAGAAAACACAAAGCCAAAAAAATCACATTAGAAAAAAAATCATCCTTAACAGCACCAAATGTTCAAATGATATTTATTATGTACTAGAGATATTTTTGGCACTGTACATTTATCAAGTTAACGTTTACAAAACCCGTAAGAAATAAACATAAGAATGTTGCTATAATGTATTTTCTGAAAAAAAGCTCATGCTTTGCAGAATTGCACAGTGAAAATCATAAGGTTTGTTGGAAAAATAGAGTTAGGACAGTGAAAATCTATGTATTACAGCACTATGTATCATAACATTGAGAGAAACAGTAATTGGTACCTTAACAGACAATGTTGACAACCCAGAAAGGCAATTCGGAGTGGTTGGAGGCTCTTTCACGGGTGGGAATGCTGGCTTGTAGGCCCTGGCGGTGCAACTGTGCATCAGGATCTTAGATAGTAGGGCAGCATTTAAGGTAGGCAGATGTGGAAGCATAACCTGCCAGGAGACAAAACCATCCAAGACTGGACGTATGCCAGCAAAGTCAGCTAAACCTGGGGTTTTCTTTATAAGAAGCTTTTTCATTACTAATTCAATAATTTTTCACTTGTTACAGATTTATTCAGACTTCCTATTTCTTTTGATAGTTTGTGGAAATTTGCTCATTTCATTGAGTATGTCTAATTTGCTGGCATATAAATGTTCATAGTATCATATTCACTTATAATCCCTTTTTATTTCTGAAAGATTGTTAGTAATGTCCCTGATTTCATTTTTTATTTTATAATTTATTCTTCTTCCTTTTTTTTTTTTTTTTTTTAGTTTTTTGTGTGTTTTTTTTTTTGATTTTTTCAAATAAACAAGTTTTGGTTTCACTCATTTTTTTTTTTTAAAAGTAATAAACAGAAATTGATTTCTCATAGTTCTGCAGGCTGGGAAGTCCAAGATCAATGTATCAGCAAATTTGATATCTGGCAAGAAGCCCAGGCTCTCCTTCCAAGATGGTGCCTTTTTTCTGTATCTTATGAAGAGGCCAAATGCTATGTGCTCACGTTGTAGGAGAAATGGAAGGACAAATAAGGGCCTCCAGCCCCTTTATAAGGCACTAATTCATTCATGAAGGTAGATCCCTCATGACCTAATCTCTTCTCAAAAAACCCCACCTCTTTGAACAACCACAATGGAGATTAACTTTAAACATGAATTTTGGAGCAGATACTCTTTCAAACTATAGCATGTATGTTTAACTTTATGATACTGCCATACTGTTTTACAAAGTAGCTATACCATTTTGCATGCCCAACAGCAGTGAATGAGAATTTGAGCTCCTCCATATCATCACCACCAACTGAAAAAGTCATTCTTTTTTATTATTATCATTATACTTTAAGTTCTGGGGTACACGTGCAGGTCATGTAAGATTGTTACATAAGTATACACATGCCATAGTGGTTTGCTACATCCATCCCCCCATCACCTATATTAGGTATTTATCCTAATGTTATCCATCCCCAATCCCCCATCCCTCCCCTAGCCCTCCACCCCCAACAGGCCCCAGTGTGTGATGTTTCCCTCCCTGTGTTCATGTGTTCTCATTGTTCAATACCCATTTGTAAGTAAGAACATATGGTGTTTGGTTTTCTGTTCTTGTGTCAGTTTGCTGAGAATAATGGTTTCCAGCTTCATCCATGTCCCTGCAAAGGACATGTACTTATTCTTTTTTATGGCTGCATAGTATTCCATGGTATATATGTACACATTTTCTTTATCTAGCCTATCACTGATGGGCATTTGGATTGGTTTCAAGTTTTTGCTATTATAAACAGTGCCACAATGAACATACATGTGCATGCATCTTTATAATAGGATGATTTATAATCCTTTGGGTATATACCCAGTAATGAAATTGCTGGGTCAAATGGCATTTCTATTTCTAGATCCTTCAGGAATCGCCACACTGTCTTCCATAATGATTGGACTAATTTGCACTCCCACCAACAGTGTAAAAGTGTTCCTATTTCTCCACATCCTCTCTAGCATCTGTTGTCTCCAGATTTTTTAATGATCACTGTTCTAACTGGCATGAAATGGTATCTCAATATGTTTTTGATTTGCATTTCTCTAACGACCAGTGATGATGAGCACTTTTTTGTATGTTTGTTGGCCGCATAAATGTCTTCTTTTGAAAAGTGCCTGTTCGTATCCTTTGCCCACTTTTTGATGGGGTTGTTTGTTTCTTTCTTGTAAATTTGTTTTAGTTCTTTGTAGATTCTGGGTATTAGTCCTTTGTCAGATGGGTAGATTTGTACAGAAAGCTGAAACTGGACCTGTTCCTTACACCTTATACAAAAATTAACTCCAGATAGATTAAAGATTTAAACATAAGACCTAACACCATAAAAACCCTAGAAGAAAACCTAGGCAATAATATTCAGGACATAGGCATAGGCAAGGACTTCATGACTAAAACACGAAAAGCAATGGCAACAAAAGCCAAAATAAACAAATGGGATCTAATTAAACTTAAGAGCTTCTGCACAGCAAAAGAAACAATCATTAGAGTGAACCAGTAACCAACAGAAGGGGAAAAAACTTTTGCAGTCTTTTTAACTTTAGTTATTCTAGTGGTTGTAGAGTGATATCTCATTGTAGCTTTAATTTACATTTGCCTAGTAATTTTCGATGTTGAGCATCTTTTCATGTGCTTATTGGCCACATACATATCTTCTTTCTGAAGTGTTTTTATATCTTTTTCTGTTTTTTGCTTTCATTATTATTTTTAATTGACACATAATTGCAAATATCTATAGCATACAGTGTGATATTTTAGTAAATGTATACAATCTGTAATGATCAAATCAGAGTAATTAACCCATTCATCACCTAAAATATTTATCATTTCTTTGTGTTGACAATATTCCAAATCTGCTCTTCTATTTGAAAATAAAATATTTTTACTATAATCACCTTATAGTGCTATAGAACCTTAGAAATTTTTCCTTTGATCTAACTATAATTTTGTGCCCATTAATTAACATTTGGTAGTTCCCACTATGCCCCATAATTGTCCATGCCTCTAGTAACCACTATTCTATTAGGTTGGTATAAAAGTAATTGCAGTTTTTGCCATTAATTTTTTTTTCATATATGTAAGAATTTAATATACAGTTAAATTGCCATCATAAATCAATATATAAAAAGAAGAACATTCAATAAATAATGCTGGAACAATTGGTTAAGTACTTGAGGAAAAATAAAGAGAAATCAAAATGACTTAGTGCTATGCTTAAAATTAAGACAAAATCAAGCTAAATCAAACTATTCTAGTAATGAAACTAGAATAAACTATAAATGACCATTTCTTAGGCTCCAAGAAGGGGTAACTGTTTCTAAGAATGAAATATATGGAATAAATCACAAAGCAAAAATAATAAACAAAACCAAACCAGTAGCTTTAACTTCTTAAAAATCTAAAACATGTTTCTCAAGAGTTATTATGAAAAGAAATTCTAAAAACTTGCCAAACTGGGGAATTATTTGTAGACAAAGGGTTATTCTTCTTTAAATATTTTTTAAATTGTCCTATATTAATTATTTTCTACTGAGGTTTTTGCCATTACTTTCTTTCTTTTTTTT
>NW_016107945.1:360061-441488 GCF_001604975.1 Cebus imitator
ATTTTCTTCTAGGGTTTTTATGGTGTTAGGTCTTATGTTTAAGTCTTTAATCCATCTGGAGTTAATTTTAGTGTAAGGTGTCAGGAAGGGGTCTAGTTTCTGCTTTCTGCACATTTGCCATTACTTTCAATGGCAGAACCACGATTACTTTTGCCCCAGCCTAATACTTTCTACATCTATGAGAGCAACTATTTTACTTTCCACATACGAGTGACAAGATGAAGTATTTATCTTCCTGTGCCTGGTTTATTTCTCTAAAATAATGTCCTCCAAGCCCATGATGCTTTGATGACAAAATTTCAGGGGTTTTTTTTATGGCTAAATAGTATTCTACTGGGTATATATAACACATTTTCTTTATCCATTTATCTATTGATGGACACTTAGGTCAAATCCATGTCTTGGCTATTTTGTTTTTGTTTTTGTTTTCTTTGAGACAGAGTATTACTCTGTTGCCCAGGCTGGAGTGCAGTGGTGTGATCTTGTCTCGCAGCCTCTGCCTCCCAGGTTCAAGCGATTCTCATGCCTGAGCCTCCCGAGTAGCTGAGATTATAGGTGTGTGCCATGACACCCAGATAATTCTTGTATTTTTAGTATAGACAAGATCTCCCCATGTTGGCCAGGCTGGTCTCAAACTCCCGACCTCAGGTGATCCACCTGCCTTGGCCTCCCAAAGTGCTGGGATTACAGGCGTAAGCCACCATACCCAGCCCATATCTTGGCTATTTTGAATAGTGCTGCAATAAATATCGAGTGGAGATATCTCTTCACATACAGATTTTCTTTCCTTTGAATATATACCCAGTAGTGGGATTGATGGGTCATATGTTAATTATGTTTTTAGTTTTGTACAAACCTTCCATATTGTTTTCTGTAATGGCTATCCTAATTTACATTCCAACCAAAAATGTGTGTGTTCCTCTTTCTCTGCGTCCTTGCCAGCATTTGATATTTTTTGTCTTTTAAAAAAATTTTTTATTATACTTTAAGTTCTGGGGTACATGTGCAGATCGTGCAGGTTTGTTACAAAGGTATACATGTGCCATGGTGGTTTGCTGCATCCATCAACCTGTCATCTACGTTAGGTATTTCTCCTAATACTGTTCCTCCTCTATGCCCCCATCCCCTACTATCCCTCCCCTAGCTCCCCACCCACCGACAGGACCCAGTGTATGATGTTCCCCTCCCTGTGTCTATGTGTTCTCATTGTTCAACACCCACTTATGAGTGAGAACATCTGGTGTTTGGTTTTCTGTTCTTGTGTCAGTTTGCTAAGAATGATGGTTTCCAGCTTTATCCATGTCCTTGCAGATAAGTGCAGTATTACAGTCTCCGTGTAGCTTCTTCAGCTGTGTTCAACATCAGCGATACCTTTGAAAGTCTCAGTGGTCTAGGCTGTAGAGTTCAAGTGTTTGAAGCAGCTGTGGGGTCAAGATCCTACGCTGAGAGTGTCACAAACCTATTATGATACCTTGGTCCTAGGGTACAGGTTTATGTTCTGTGGCATGGTTGAATGTAGATTGAATGTAGGTTGCCTACAAAGCCAGGACCTGTTACTCTGAACTATTTCCTAGCAGCCGTCA
The DNA here is from genome assembly GCF_001604975.1 of Cebus imitator. NCBI lineage: Eukaryota > Metazoa > Chordata > Mammalia > Primates > Cebidae > Cebus > Cebus imitator. The sequence goes on from NW_016107945.1 coordinate 361,645, forward strand.
TCATTCAGGCAAAACCCTCCACCAGCAAAAAGATTATGACTCATTCAAGGCTCAAGTAATAATTAACATTTTTTAGCAATAAAGTATTTTTAAATAGTATGTACATTTTTAACATAATGCTATTGCATACTTAATAGACTACAGTATAGTGCAAACATAATTTTGTATGTACTAGGAAACCCAAAAGTTTGTATGACTTACTTTATAGAGATATTTGCTTTTTTAAGGTGGTCTGGAATCAAATCCACAACATCTCCAAAGCATGCCTGTAGTTCTAACAAAGCTGAAAATACTGAAAAATATGGCCCTTTATGTTTTTAGCCTCCAGAACTAAGGTGTTTTTACTGAATTTTAAGAGAAAATAAATAACAAAGCCCCTAATCCATGCAGAATTGTGTACAAATCAAGTTTACATTACATTTTAAATACATAGAAAGGGAAGAATAAATTATTAAAGAATATGTATTTGATCAATGACATTTCTTAATGTAAAAGAGAATGCCATGAGGGAAATATTGGCAAATCTGCTTTCCAACTGACTTTTTCTAGAACTCAATTTTTGTGTATGAGTGTGAGATTTTTAATATAATTTGCACATCACTGTATTATTAAACTTTCCATATAATTTTGTGTGGAAAATTATAACTTGATATTAGGCAGTGGCATGGCTCTAAAATTATGCGGTATCAGGGAAGATGTATTCTAAATTTACAGGATAGTCTTAGTTTAAAGTGAAGAGAATGTGTATGTATTAAAGAATGCTATTTTGCAGTTTCACAAATAGTATTTTAGAAGCATAGCCACTTGAAAGCAGAAGAGACATTGACCAATAGACTCAATCTTAAGCCCACGTAGCGAGACAAGAAAACTGGTTAGGATCTTACTGACTTCAGGAAAACGAAGCATTTCATGCTTATTTGTCACTAACATGATATACTGCAGGCAGTACACACACAGTTTTGCTTATCAAAAAGAAAATATCAATATTAGAGTGGTACTGATGCAAAAGTACTTCTTTGCACATAAGAAACTAAGAAAATTAGTACTATAAAAATTGTTTCAGCTGCAACTCTCTCAACACACCTTAATCACAGTATTTTTCACCTTCTGGGCACAGACATTAGAGAAAAACATCATTTCTTAGAACCCTAGAGAACTAAGACCAGCACTAGTTATCTAGAAAGTACTTGAACTCACTTGCCTAAAATCTGAAAGCAATTACCATAAAAATATCTGAGCTAGTGCCACAAACCTCTAGGAGCATGACTGGCTCATAAAAAGTCATAAACTAATATGCTTTGTATTGTCTATTTTAACTCTAAAGGGATTACTGATTTAATCGAAACAATACTAGTTTTAGAGCAAGACTCATATAGCAATATATTTCACAACCTCAGCCTCCATGGACACTGTGCTAACTTTGTCTTTTGACAAACCAAAAGATCATCAATTAGTGTCAAATTAAATATAAGATGGACATATTAAATTCTCTGTAGCTTAAAATATTTCATAGATGTTGTTGAGTGTGTTCCCTCTTGAGGTTTTTCTGGTAATTATTAAAGAACATGTCTCTACAGTTGAAGTTTTTCCTCACATATCAATACCACTTTCCAATCATGTCAGTGTGATTAAGTTTTAACTGGAAATCACTGGTGATGAGACTGGCAGAGAAGCTGGCTGAAGCAAATGAGATACACATACCTGTAAAATTAGGAACAAGATATTTCATCCAAGCAGCAACTGACAGTGAATGTAGCAACTACATACACGCAAATGTTATTTTTATTACAGAATGTTATTCAGACCTATTTTGGAAACCTCAGATTAATTGGCAATTCCTCTATATACACATATGTGTGTATATATATGTCTATATACACACACACCCCACACATATGCACGCATATGTGTACACACACACACACACACATACATGCACATAAACCTTGCCCCTAAAGTGACTCATCAAGTGCTACCTGTACAGCTTTCTTCCCTTTGATGATTAAGCCCAATGCAAAAGGCCTTTCATAAGTAGCATTGTTTTTACAAACACAGCAGGCTACACTTGTTACCAAATATGAAATACAACAAAAAGTCAAATCTCTGTGCAAAAAAGATGTTAAAAATTATCTGAAAGAATACACGCAAAGCCAGTAACAGTATAAACCTCCAAGGAGGAGGCAAAGAAAGAAGAATTAGTGGTGGGCAAAGGCAATTTTCATCTCATTTATAATATTTTGATTTTGTACAAGGAGAATACCTTCATATACTAGCTGTGTAAATTAAAAAATAATTTAAAAAAATAGCGTTTTAATAGGTCTAAGTTAGTGTTAGCATATTTATACATCCTTTTTTTCTTTCTCAGGTTTATATTTTGTAAATGCTTAAGACAAAGAACACAATATTATCATTTCTTCAATTCTAGTTGTATTATCTCAAGATCTAATATGGTGATTTTTTTTTTTTTTTTTTTTTTTTTTTTTTTTTTTTTTTTTTTTTTTTTTTTTTTTTTTTTTTTTTGAGGTGGAGTTTTGCTCTTGTTGCCCAGGCTGGAGTGCAATGGCACGATCTTGGCTCACTGCAACCTCTGTCTCCTGGGTTCAAGCTATTCTCCTGTCTCAGCCTCCCAAGTAGCTGGGATTACAGGCATGTGCCACCATGCCCAGCTAATTTTGTATTTTTAATAGAGACGGGGTTTCTCCATGTTGGTCAGGCTGGTCTCAAACTCCCAAACTCAGGTGATCCACCCAAAGTGCTGGGATTACAGGTGTGAGACACTGCGTCTGGACCCTTTTTTTTTCTTTTGAGAAGAGGTCTCAGTTTGTCACCCAGGCTGGATTACAGGTGCCCACAACCATGCCTGGCTAACTTTTATATTTTTAATAGAGGCGGGGTTTCGTCGTGTTGTTCAGGCCAGTCTCAAACTCCTGACCTCAAGTGATCCTCCCACCTCAGCCTCCCAAAGTGCTGGGATTACAGGCATGAGCCACTGTACTTGACGTGATAACTTTTTTTGATTACAAATAGTAAGAATCAGTCCTTTTCCCCTCAATTTTTACCATAATCTTATGAGTATTTTTTTAATCTAATTGATATCACAAACCTTACCAAAGACAGATTTTCTTTCTATGGTAGCTATTATCAAACCAGTCACATGTAATGGAGCATTTACAATCAATTAAAATGATCTCTGGAAATTTTACAAACTACCAGGAAACAAAAATCTTTATAGGAAAGAGAGTAGCAGAAGTCCAGACATACAAATAATTCATTAACATATGCTAGAAATAGACAGACCTAGGATATTAAATCAGTGCTTCATCTAATTTAAACAAATCTGTAATAATTTGATGGCAACCAATCTCTGTTGCAACCAGCTTCTGATGCTGTCATGTTTAGCAAAACTGGGGCTAGTATCCACTTTTTCAGTTTGACTATTTTGATATTTTGGACAGATTGTAAATAACTTTTCAATGTGAAAAAGAACAGAAAATGTGACTGACATAATTCACTAATTTCATTTCTTCATATATTTCATTGCCATTATTCCTTGATATCAAGGAATTTATATTCTAATTTAATGTGCATAGACATGAAATAAAAGTAGAGTGTTAGACCTACAAAAAAATCATTGAAATCTTCTAACTCAGCTTCTCCAGATGAAAAATTGAGAACCAAAACGTACAAACACTGACTTTAAGTCACTCAGCAAAGTAGTAACGAGTTCAACTGGGACAAATGTACTGATCAATATACGCAGTGTAAAAGTGTTTTCTTACACAATAAAATTAGAAGAGTAAATGGGTGTGAGAAGGATACCATCACAATAATTTGTTAAATATTTCAGGGTACTCACTAAGAAAAAATGTGCATCTAGTATAGAATTGTTTTATATTTTATTTCTTGGTTTAAAAAACCTTGCTTTCTCTCAGTTAATATCTGGCATCGCTCAATGCTTTCTAATTACAATTAAATTCCTAATGCTGTCACTACAGATAGAGCAGTATCACAAGTGGACGCTTGCCAATTCCCCAATCACTCATTTTTGTAAACTTTCTATTTTTTCCCTCATCCTGTGACTAAATCAAACCTGTAAAGTTCTACTGTGTAATTCCCCTTTATCTTGTATTGAAAAGTGCTCTTCCCCCTGCAACCTGATGTACGATTGGAAAATTCAAACTGTTAATAAACAGTATGCATTCCTAGGTTGGAAAGCAGACTGCCTATGTACACAAACACTTGGTTATATATAAAGACTGACGCCTCCTATTATTGATTCAAACATGAATATCAATGGCAAAATTCTGGAATATTATCAGATAATATACTTGAACGTGCTAATAACCTAAAAACTTTACACAGTGACCTGTAGATGTTGCTTCAACTTTTCTTCAGGTTTTCTTCTTTTCATTCCTTTATGTGCAGAGTTGCTGGATTAAGCAAAGAAGAGTGCTTATGGTAATTGCTTTCAGATTTTAGGCAAGTGAGTTCAAGTACTTTCTAGATAACTAGTGCTGGTCTTAGTTCTCTAGGGTTCTAAGAAATGATGTTTTTCTCTAATGTCTGTGCCCAGAAGGTGAAAAATACTGTGATTAAGGTGTGTTGAGAGAGTTGCAGCTGAAACAATTTTTATAGTACTAATTTTCTTAGTTTCTTATGTGCAAAGAAGCACTTTTGCATCAGTACCACTCTAATATTGATATTTTCTTTTTGATAAGCAAAACTGTGTGTGTACTGCCTGCAGTATATCATGTTAGTGACAAATAAGCATGAAATGCTTCGTTTTCCTGAAGTCAGTAAGATCCTAACCAGTTTTCTTGTCTCGCTACGTGGGCTTAGGATTGAGTCTATTGGTCAATGTCTCTTCTGCTTTCAAGTGGATATGCTTCTAAAATACTATTTGTGAAACTGCAAAATAGCATTCTTTACTTAATACATACACATTCTTTTCACTTTAGACTAAGACTATCCTGTAAATTTGAATTTCAGATAAATAACGAAGAATTTTTTAGTATAAGTATGTCCGATGTAATATTTGGAACACAGTTATACTAGAAAATTATTCATCATTTATTTAAATTTTAATTATAACTAGGCATTCTGTTTTTGTTTTTTTGTTGTTCGTTATTACTGTTGTTGTTTTTTCTTTGAGACAGAGTCTTGTTCTCTTGCCCAGACTAGAGTGAAGAGGCATGTTCTCGGCTCACTGCAGCCTCTGCCTCCCAGGTTCAAGAGATTCTCATGCCTCAGCCTCCCATGTAGCTGGGGCTACAAGCATGTGCCACCACACCCGACTAATTTTTTGTATTTTTAGTAATGACAGGGTTTCACCGTGTTGCCCAGGCTGGTCTCAAACTCCTGAGCTCAGGCAGTCTGTCCTCCTTGGCCTCCCAAAGTGCTAGGATTATAGGCGTGAGCCACCACTCCCAACGGGCGTTCTGTATTTTATCTGGCAACTCTAGTTATATGTAAATGCCCCTGGCTATCTCTAAAGATAATCTGGTCTTTCCTATGAGTTAATAGATGATTTTTACATACTTGGAGGGGAGAGACATTCAATTAGTAACTATTCTATAAACTTTACCTCAAGACCTGACATGGAAATTTACCAGAGTTGGTGTACTGGGTGGTCCACTGCTAGGAAAACATTTTCTTAAAGGGACAGATAGCAAATATTTTATGTTTTGCAGGTCATGTAGTCTCTGTCACAAGTATTCAATTCTTCTTTGCCATGTGAAAGCAGCCACAGATAGTGGATACATAGGTGGATGTGTCTGTGTTGCAATGAAAGCTTATTTACAAAAACAGCTATCAGGCTGGATTTGGTCCACAGTTTTCCAACCCATGTCACAATTGAACTGGCACATAGATGACATTCCAGTGACATTACATTTAACTTATTGGAAAATCAGTTCGACATATTGGATATAACTGGACTCCTCAAAATTATAAAAATAGCAAGGTGGTGAAGAGAAATGGAATAAAACTTTTGCACAAATACTCTGCGGTATCCCTATGCCACTGAAAGTAGATGAGAATGAACATAGGCTCATTTGGGTTTGAAACAGTAATTGGAACTAATTAAATTTAGCACATTGTACTATTGCATAGTTTATAATACAAAGAGACACTGTCGTTCAGCCAAATTATAACTTTAAAAAAAATTAATGAAAATATTTAAAATTTAAAATGATGTTGAGGGCTGGCAACTCAGAGATGGAAAATTTAAGCAAGACGAATAACACTGAGGAAGGCAAGAAAAAAAGGCATCTCGTTTATCAAGGGCAGCTGAAAGGCAGACAAATAACAGGATACGGCTGGTAGGATAAATAGAGGGAGACAAGTCTTGAGTAGTTTCCATGACTCATTGCTGAGCCACAGTAACCAGAGAGGCACAGAGACTGATTCAAAATGGATACAGGAAAAGCGAATATGGCATGCAGAAAGAGGGATAAAAAGAGCCAAGAACCAAGAAAGGATGAAATAGAATGATGTCTTAGAGAGATACCTTCCCTGGCGAGACTTCTGGAAAATAGAGACACAGAGATTGGTTTTGTTTATGATCTCTTGCCAGCAACAACTTGTTTACGATACAAGGTTAAGTCAAAGATGACAGGTGTACCTGACAATGACAGGAAAGTGTTTTTACAGCAAGCATGTTTTGCTGTCCTAGGGGTTTAGTCTAACAGAAAGAACTCAGGCATATATTTAAAATCAATCATGTGTCTGACAGCCAACGATGCATTTCAGATAATCCATTGGGACAAACGTTTCACTTGCTAAATTTGAGACACAGATAAAGAGATGCAAAAGCAAATTGAGCGGAAAAAAAATCACTTTATTTAATAAGTTTCTTTTTCCCTTTCCATTCAGCATCAAAGCTAGAATAAACCTGACACAACAGTAACTGCGGAAATGACTAAAATGAAGTAAAGAGGTAATTGTCTTTGAATAGTTATCCCCATGGCAATAGGAATAGACTGTGAACACCAAAGAGTAGAAGGAATGAATGAATAATGAATGAATAAACAATACGTATTCTGAGAACTCAGAATCAGTCTGATGGTTTTGAGGATGTGCCAGAAAAGATACACAGAGTCATGATATCAGAAATGACCAACATTCTAGCTTTGCTAGAATTTGCTAATTTGTGAGATAAAATTCTTCCCATGTTAGAAGGCAAATTTAGGGGAAATGGCCCAAGATAGCTTTAGCTTTAGCTGCTGCTTTGTTATTATCACGAAAATGGTAGCTGAACTACTCTTAAGAGGAGAATTTATACACTGTGATCAAAATAACTTTTAAAAAAATCTCCAGCTCCTGTGTGATTCTTTTTGCATATGTCACACTAAAATATATAAGAAAGTCTTTATTCTGATGAAGTCACTAGATATCATCAAAGGAAAAATTCATCTTGCTGGAGGCATAATAACCTTTTTTGAGCACTTTCTATGTGTCAGGCATAGTATAGTAAGTGCTTTGATAGAAGTTTCACAACAACCCTGGAAAGATGGTATTATTAATATCTCTATTTTTATATGGAAAAAAACCTGAAGCCTGGAAAGGTTAAGTAACTTGCTAAGGAACACAGCTGAGAAGTGGCAGTGCAGAGATTCTGCTGCAGCCTGCCTCACCCAAAAGCCTGGGTCTGGATCTACATTAAAAGGTTATCTGCATGCCTGGACTGATATGTTTGGTAACTCACTATCCAAGACAACAGTCTCCATGGACCTCTTTAATTGGTATTGGTTGTTCCAAAGATCTTTAAGAGAGCTTTCCAGTTCTTGGTTATAAACACTGCTTACCTCTTTACTCATTGTGCTGGTTTGTGGCTAGAAAGGTGATTTGACTGGGTCATCTACCACTACAGTGATTTCCAGAGACAATTCTGTTGGTTTTACTGGCTAGGCAGGTGTGTTCTTTCTCCCTCTCTCCAGTCTGCGAGTGGCCCTCCCGAGGCCCATTCTTTGGTCATGGATATTCATAGAAGGCATTCAAGTTTCCTGATTGAATTAATCATAGTGCTATTGACCTCTCAGGGCAGTTCTACTCCGTGTATGGTCCTGAGAAGGGCAAAATAGCAACACCTGGGAGCTTGCTAGAAAGGCAGCTTCTCAGGCCCCACCCCAGACTTACAATATCAGTATCTTTGGAGTGGGGGGTTGGGGACAGAAATTGGCATTCTATCAAAATCCCAAAGCAAGTTGCAAACACATTAAAGTTCGAGAGACACCAACTTAGGGGACTCCCTATGACTGTCAGTCTTCCTCATATTTAGAAAATTCATGGCTCTGTATATGGGGAGTCTTTCAGGACCCATAATCAATTTCCTGAGGCACCCAGGCCAGCTACTCCCAATCTCAGCTGACTAGATATTCCCTGGCTAGAGACAGTAGATGTTGAATGTAGCCACACCTGAAAATTCCTCTTAAAATTTCTCTTCATAGAATTGTAAATTATGTGTTTTTATGGAGCCCTAGTTCTCTTCAAATTCCCAAAGAAATCAACAACACCAAAGGCTTCCCCTGGGATGCTCCTGGTTACTCCTTGGCTTTGTATTTCACTGCATTAAAGAGCTTGAAGCTGAGACCAGAAATAATAGAATAAAAAGGTCTATATAAAATTCAGTTCAATTTAAGATGATGGAAATCATGGCAGCTGAAAGTGAATGTTAAGTGATAAATTTGTGACAGAGAAACACCACTCCTGCCTTCCATTCCTTCACTTTATTCCTGGCTGCCTCTGCAATCACCTTTTCCTGAATGTTTATTTAATATTTAGGAGATTAATTTTGATGAACTACTTAGTGCCAGAGTCCAATCCTGCCAAACAAGAGTTTTATAGCCTACTTGAAGGGTTGCCATGGGTGCATAAATTACACAAAAGTAATATAAACAAAATAAAAAGTTGCAAACAAAATCACCAATTATTTACATTACAAGCTGGATGAAACTCTATATAAATAGAACCTGGAAATCTTACTCATAAGCAAGCCACAACAAACAATCTATGTTTTTTTTTAAAAAAAGCAAACTAAACTTGAGTTTCAGTCATCCAGACTACAAGCAAATCAAATGACTGAAATTCGTTTTGCAAAAAAGTGGTTAGTATAGCTTTCCTTTAACTTTAAAATTAATTTTCTTCCTATTACTTAATCTTGTAATAAAGATTTGCCCCCACCTGTTTCCAAATCTCACTTCCTTCTTGTCTATCTCTGTATCTGTCACCCTATCCTTGAAGTTTTTGCATCCCTCTCCTTGTGATCACACAACTTATTTTAGAACTGGCCAGAGTTTCTTCATAAGCCTTCAATCTGGACTCCTAACACCCAGAATTTAAATTCATTTTGCATCCTGGACAAAGGAGGAATGAGAGACTTGTAAAGACAGACATAACATAAAAGCAGATGCCAAACAATAGTGGATTACGGAAAGACAGATGTCAATAAAGTAGGAGGGAAATGAATCAGTAAATACATGTGAAGAAAGCTAGACAATCAGCGAGAATAAAGATCCTATAGAAAGGGAGACAGGACTTTGCAAGATCTCAACAAAAGGACCTCAGCTAAGGACCTCAACTAATCATGGTCTGGGTATCTGAAATTTAGCACTTACACTTTACAGTTAACTTGATAATTTATAAATAGTGTAATTATTCTTCAACTCTGAATGCACATATTGATACCATCAGGAAGAATGTTCAAAATCATGGTTATATCAAAATTTAAGTTAAATATACTTTAATTTTCTAATATGCTATTAATATCAGCTTAATTATTACGTACACTGCATATAACTTCCAAAAGAAAAAGTAAAAAAGAACTTTGGCAAGAGGGTAGTATGGGAAAAATGGTCCTTAATATAGTTTTCAAAAGCATCTCTGAATCCAATGGTCCATCCAAACAGAAGCAGATTGTCAAGTGTGCAGCCAGTTGGTCTTCTAAGAAGAACCAAGCACATAAATCTCCATTTTGGCTCTCATGGGCATCTACTATCATTTGAGCACTAGGTAAGAATTTCTGACGTCTACCTTGTATCTGAAAAATGAATTATACAAACAAACACATTAAATATATTGCTTAAGGATACTTACATATATTACAATAGTCTTTTTTTTTTTTTTGGGGACGGAGTTTCGCTCTCGTTACCCAGTAGTCTTTTTATTAAAGAAAGGAAATGCTAAGCACAAAATTCAGGATAGAAGTTATCTCCCAGAAGAAGGCCGTGGATTGAAATAAGGAAAAGCATGAAGATATTGATGATATTCTAGTTTTTAAATGCAGTCATGGATGTGCATTTTATTGCTAGCCATCATAACTTAATATCTTGTATCGTTTTATATGCATAAAATATTACATAATAAAAATTTCAAACAAATCATAGATAAATTTTATTTTTAAAATAAATTTTATTATGCTACCAAATCCATAGAATGACAATTTAGAAAAAAAAAAAAAAACTTCAGTTGTGAAAAAGTCATGTTTGAACACAACCATATAGGAAATTAGAAAGACTGATCCCTTGAATATTTTTCTAAATGATTTGAAAGCAGAGAAGGCATCATTACTCTGCCAAAGAAGTCAAGCAAAGGACACCTGCCCTTTTGTTTCTTGGCTGTTCATGAATGTAAGAATGAAAATTTTGTCTCTTCTCAAAAACAATTCATAACCAATTTTCCCAGAGAAGTTATAAGTTTAACTAATAGGCTTAGATGTATTTCAAAATAGAATGTTTTTCTTAAATACCAGGCTACTATATATTTTAGTTACATTTGTGAAAACTAACAGAAATAATAAAGACTTGTTGAATTGGTGCTTTATGTGCACATTTGAAATTAGAATATTGATATAAAAGATAAATGAAGATTGAGCAACAATGAGGTAAATTTACAACTTCTTAAATGACCATGCACTCAATGTGACTGATTCATTGGTGCATGGTGGGATTCAGGGCTCTTGTCAGACTCAGGGTGATGAAGTTAATCTTTATCAGTGTAGCAGATTTGAGAAAAATGGAAAAATCAGTTAATACAATGTAGGATATAACCAATATCCCAAATGGTATTGACAAGCTGCAATGGTAGATCAAGCCAAACAAAATATATTTAATAGGAGTAAATTATAGTAAAAAAGTATACGTGAAAACAAGCTAACAAAAACCAGTTACCAAAAGGGAACTTGGTCTCTGCATTAATAGAAATAGAGTGTGTAGAAGAAGTGAAGTGATTATTCTATACAGTGAACTGGTCTGCTTATACTCAGGAAATTTTGTATTCACTTTTGAGCGCCATATCTTGCAGAAGATGTTGAAGAAAACGACCCGGGATAATAAGTTTCCTTGAATCAACATAATATATGAAATAGTGGGTATCTAAACAAAGGAAGAGAAGACAGGGCAAGGAGGAGAAGATGAGAGCTCAATCGGATATACAATTACTTTAGGAATCCTAATGTGAGTGAGAAAATGATTCAATTTCCACATTGTTGTTTGTGAGGGTGAGGATATGGCCAAAGAAAGGAGGATTACCTAATAGTTATTCTTCCTTAGAGGTAATTAAACTGAGGCAAAGTGCTGTAAAGGAGACTCAAATATTTGACATAGACTTAAATTAATTTTAGGAGTACTTCCAATCTAAAGGGGTGTGTGTGTGTGTGTGTGTGTGTGTGTGTGTGTGTGTGGTTTTCAATTTATGTGCTGTTTCCGATTAATACAATTTTTTTAAGATTTAAATAATTTATTAGCTCAAATTTTCTACGTAAATTAGAACATAAAGGCAGAGCAAAAACAAGAATCAAGAGAGGCTAAAGATACTGAAGATGAGAAAAATATTAAAACAAAGAAAAATTAAATGTGGTGACCAAGATAGCCTTAATGTTCTCCTCAGCTTAACTAACCTTTAGATAGGCTCTTCCTGACTGGAGGTCCCGACTTTCCTTTTCTTTTTTTTTTCTTCAATCCTACAACAAAATCGACTTCCCTTTTCTTAAAGCATTTGCTTTAGAAAACTTTCTATTGTACATCCTTTCTCTGCCTCTTTGAGATGTATATTTTCTCCCAGCCTCTTACCAGTTTAACAACCCAATAATGTCTTTCTCAAGGACCTGGGAGCTATCCCTTTGAAAGGTAATTATCTAGAAAGTACTGCTATCTCCCAGTCTTGGAGGTGGGGAAGGAGCCTAACTTTCTTAGGCACCAATTAGCAAACACAGATGGCATAATCACAGAGAAGAACATTTGCAAATTCAGAAATAAATAACTCAATGTGCTCAACACATCCCATTGATCATCCTCCTCTAAACGTCCTCCAGCATTTTTCCACTAGCTCACTCCAGTGCTTAAAACTCTCCTGTTTTTTGCTTCAGCAGAACTTACTTCAAACTGGGGTCTCTCTCCCACTACTGCAGTTGTCTTGAATAAATCTTTCGTGCCTGTTTAACTTTCTCCAGTGCAATTTTTACCTTGACAATGGTAGCCAAGGTAAGGTCCAAAGGTAGAATGCCAGGCAAGAAACCAAAGTCTATGCAGGTAGCACCATCCAACAAACACTTCTTAGTGCCTACTGGCAGTCGTTATAGCAAGAAATAAAGCATGTAAAGTCTCGTAGCATAATGAGGCATTGCCACAAATGACTTTAATTCAGTTGAAAATGAGCAGTAGCTTGAGAGATCTTATAAAGTTCTATGAAAGAATAATAAAGTTCTATGGTTGATGTTAGAAACCAAAGGCCCAAAAAGCATACGTAAAACTCCAGAAAATAAGAGTGAGGCTAATACAAGGGCAAGAGGCAATTACCAGGCAGAATTAGTAGCAGAGTTCTTGAGTAAATGGCATGGAGTACAAGAGGTGGAAAGAATGGCAGAGCTTGACTCTGCATCTCTTTATTACTATGTGGTCACCATAGAGATTACACACACACACACACACACACACACACACACAGAGAGAGAGAGAGAGAGAGAGAGAGAGAGAGAGAGAGAGAGAGATGTTGCAAAGAGCTGGGGCCCTAGGGTGATCAGCTCTCTGCTTTAATGATATAAACAGTAACAACAACAACCAATAATAGACAGTGCCATGCCAAGTGTTTCACATACTGGACATCATTTAATTCTTCCTGAAATCAAATGCAGAAGGTACTGTTATTATCCTTACTTGGTAAAGAAATTGAGACTCAGAGAAGTCACACAGCAGAAGGTGAGTTGACATTTAAACTAAAGCTGATTACAAACCCTATAGTCTTATATAATTAATCCAGTGGTCCTCAAATCTAGCTAAATATTAAAATTACGCGAAGTTCTATCAATATCTAAGTCCTGTTTCTGGAGATTAAGATTTAATTGGTTTGGTTGGTTTTGTGGGGAGAGGGGAAGCAGGCATTAGTATAAAAATGTAAAAAATAAAATTAACCCTCCTCAAGTAATATGCTGCCAGTGTTGTGAACTATTGCACTAGGCTATTCTGTTTCTCCTCCTACCATTTGTGTGGCAGAAATAATAGCATAAATCAATACTAGCTGAGACAAAACTGGCTTTTCACTGCTTCCTAACCTCTAATTCACCTTAGAAAATAACAGTCTGGCTTCCATACTCACCATCTGAAACAGGAGTAATACAGGGTGGTCGCAGAATAGAAAATTTCAGGCAGCAATTTTGCATGACTAAGTGAAAGGAAACTGTTGAAATAGCTACAGAGCTAGGGACTGATGAGACACTGAAAAATAGGTTGTGGACCAAGCTGGCTAAGACTGACTGGACCCAATACGGCTTTGGATTTGAGCTAGGCTTCTCCTAAGGCCTTATTATCTACTCATTAACATACTAAATCACACACCCACCAGCACCATGGCCGTTCCAAGAAAAGCCAAATGGATAAAAATGGGTGGCACCACAGTTCTGAGAAATCTTCACCTTTTTCCAGGAATTTCATCAATAGACCACCCCTTGGTTATAGAAACCCATAAATGTAGAAATCCGAAACTCCATCACATGACTCTCTCTTGAGTACACTGATACTGCCCTCTCCTGAGTATGTACTTTATGCAATAAATCTCCACACTTTCACTATTTTCTGACTCATCCTTCAATTCTTACTCACAATTATGTCAAGAGACTGGACATTAGTTGGAATCGAGTTCTTACGGGCATTTGGGGACATCCCACAGCCTACCATTACCACATCCACTTAGACTACAACATGCTGCTAAGACTGCCAATTAACTCCTACCTGACAAATCCACAGTCCTTTTAATATTAGATCATCCTGCATTATTTGACACTATGATTAGAACATCATTCTTTATAACTCTTTCAAATTTTGTAAAATATCTTGTCTATGGAACCATCCTGTGCTTCTCACTGGATTTTCTTCCTTGGCCCATCTCTATAACTTTAGTATTTCCCAGGTTTTCCCCAGGATTCCATATTCACCTGCTACCTTTCTCATTCAACACAATTGCATTCCTGCAGAGTTATCTCACCCACTCCTACATTATCAACTACCTGCTAAGAAGAGCAAACTCCACATTCCTATCCCCAGCCAAGTCTCTATCTTGGGCCTCAGTTCTACATACCCAGATGCCTATCCCAAATATCTCCACCTGATTCATTGTAGGCCAAGGGTGCCTGGACCTTGGGAATTACAACCCAGGAACCATGGGTCTTTCATCTTATGCAGGACCTATGCTTTTATGCATAGTGTAGGGGACATGGTGATCACTTGCTCATCAGCTCCTGAGAGTGAAATAAGCCCACCATGTTTTCTACACACACCTCTTAAGCCTCAAGGCATTTGCTTGCTGATGTCAAAGCAAATGCTTACTAAGAGCATTATTTTAATAGAATGTTAAAGAAATAGAAGTGTATCCTACTAGGTCCTTTGCATGCTTCCAGGTTCTTCTATATACAATTATTCTATTGGGACAAAAGGCAAAGGAGAAATTATTCACAATCATGGTTGGTTTGCTGTTTCCTGATTCTGCCTCTTTGTGCTGCCAACTATAACTAGAATACAATATTCAGGGTATTTTTCACTTCAGATATTTAAGAAATATAATTTATTTTCCAATTACTAAGTTATATATAGCTGATGTAGTTTTCCACTTTTTTCTCATTTCTGAGATCACATTTGTTAAAATGTACTGCCTTTAATAGAGACAAATTGTCAGCTTTACGTTCCAATTTTAAGATAAATTAATGTTCATTAATTTTAATACATAAGGCGATAATACACTGAAAGAAATCACTATATTATTAGTTATTGAAAATGTTATAGCATTATTCTTAATAGTTACAATATTTGTGATGATAGTGATAATAACAGGTATTTTCTTTAGTGAAACTTCTTTTATAGTTTATATTGTCAATTACTAGAATGTTTCTCTTAAAATTTTTTCTCTAATATATCAGAACACAAAAATATTATAGCATTCCATTGTTTACTTTTACTAGAGTTATGAATGAATAATAACTTAAAGTTATATAAATTAAGTATCTGGCTCAATAACTGAAGTCCAAATTTATGAGTTACAAACCCAGGGGGTGCATGCTCAATATTAAGTAATAATTATACAGATTACATGGATAATTATATGGATGAGTGTACCATTTCATTTATAATAAAGTACAAGTGGTTTGCAATTTATATTAAGACAAGAATCCAATTAGGAGATTTGCAAAATTAGTCATTCTATTACTGAATATATTAACTTTATCATATTAAAATCATTTACTCAGTGCTAAATTATTAAGTCAATTTCTATTACAATTTCCTTTTGCTTACAAATGAATATGTACACTATGCATACTGGACATAATAATATTCAATAGATGATTCCTTTTTGCTTTGTAAGTTTAACATACAGCATCATTTTCACTGTGCTCCATGTAAGATATGCTGAAACTTGTCTATGAACACAGAGATACTCTAAGATAATTTAGTTTTTCATTTCCCACTTCAAACAAAGCCCTAAACTGGGAACTTTAAATAAGATGGTTTATAGTCTAATTTGTGATAGAAAAATTTGAGTCAAGCGTTGAAATCTATTTATTGGCTCTTTCAATCCTAATCATTTTATAGATAACTATGGGGAAAAACACTTTAGTTTCATGGGTAATTTACTGCTAAGAATATTCATTAGGATATTCAATTAGGTATGTAATAGGTATGTTTATACAAAATCAAGCAATGAATTTTACCTATGCTTTCAAAATGGAAGCAAACTCTAATTTGTAAAACAAAAAGCCTTGCAATCAATGTGACTGACTGAAGAACTCCAGTTGTGTTCCTGAGTGAGTGTTTTAGGAAGAAACCAAAATAACCTATACACTATCCCTGGTCAATCCTAGCAGTCAGGTATTTGGCCAGTGCCCACCTGGCCTTCTATGACCTGCAGACATTTTCATTGACTACCAAGGAGTCCACCAGACAGTTTTTTTCCCTATAGCTTGTGGGTAACAGAAATGCCAGGGCAGACAGAAATACCCTGAATTGCCATCACAACTTCTCTTTTTGGTTATCTAGCAGGAATAATCACCTGAAATTAAGTCTCTAATCTCTACCCTTTGTCTCACATTTTCCTATCAGTGCTATCTGCAGTTATCAACAGTGGAGAATTTCTAGTTTGTTATAGAGTTCAAATATTAAAAACAATAAAGTAATTAAATCAGTGGAATTTTAAGGGTAAAACCAATGAGAATATTGGTTTCCATGTGTATAGGTTAGGATTTTGTAGTCACATGCCAAAGAATATTTCTGATAAAGGACTATTATCCAAAATATACAAATAACTCTTAAAAGTCAACAATAAGACAATAAACAACCTAATTTTTTAAAAAGAGCAAAAAATATGAGCAGACATTTCACCAGCTATACAAATGACAAGCATATGCGTAAATGTTCAACATAATATGTAATCAGGGAATTGCAAATTGAAATAGCAGTGAGGTAGCTAACACTTGTTAGAATGGCCCAAATCTAAAAAATTAAAAATACCAAATGCTGGTGAGTATGTGGAGTAACAGGAATTCTTACTCATTGCTGGTAGAACTACAAAATGATACAGCTACTTTGGAAGATAGTTTGGCAGCATCTTAGAAAGCTAAACATACTCTTACCATAATATCCTTCATCTTTACAGAAATGAACTAAAAACTTATGTCCACACAAAAACATGCACGTGGATATTTATAGCAGCTTTAGTCATAATTGCCAAAACTTGAAAGCAATCAAGATGTGCTTCAGTCAGTGAATGATAAATAAATTGCTACATCCAGACAATGGAATAGTATTCAGTACTAAAAATGAGTTATCAAACCACAAAATACATGGATGAAACCTAAATGCGTATTACTAAGTGAAAGAAGCTAAAAGGGCTACATAACGAAGATTCCAACTATATGACATTCTGAAAAAGGCAAAATTATGAAGACAATAAAAAGATTAGTGTTTTCCAGGCGTTAGGTAGGAGGGAGGAATAAAAAGGCAGAACACGGGCCGGGCGCGGTGGCTCAAGCCTGTAATCCCAGCACTTTGGGAGGCCGAGGCGGGTGGATCACAAGGTCAAGAGATCGAGACCATCGTGGTCAACATGGTGAAACCCCGTCTGTACTAAAAATACAAAAAATTAGCTGGGCATGGTGGCGCGTGCCTGTAGTCCCAGCTACTCAGGAGGCTGAGGCAGGAGAATTGCCTGAACCCAGGAGGCGGAGGTTGCGGTGAGCCGAGATCGCGCCATTGCACTCCAGCCTGGGTAACAAGAGCGAAACTCTGTCTCAAAAAAAAAAAAAAAAAAAGGCAGAACATGAGGATTTTTAGGGCGGTGAAGCTGAGGTGGGAGGTGGGACTCAACTCTGGAGGCGGGGCTCAGACACCAGACAAAATTGAGGACTAGGTAAAGTAGGGATGGGGTGGAAGCAGTTTTTCATAAGGTACACTCACCAGTGTGCCATGGCAACACTCAGGAGTTACCACCTCTTTCTATGGCAATGACCCAAAAACCCAAAAGTTCCTCTTTCCTAGAAATTTCTGCATAAACCACCCCTTAACCTACATGTAATTAAAAGTAGGTATACATATGACTGCAAAACTGCCCTGAGCCGCCACACTTGGCACACTGCCTATGAGGTAGCCCTGCTCCATAGGAGCACTCACAGAACCGTAACATTGCCAAAGCTATAACATTGCTGCTTTAATAAAGCTGTTTTCTTCTACCCTACCAGTGGCTTGCCCTTGAATTCTTTCCTTAGTGAAGCCAAGAGTCCTCACAGGCTAAGACTGCTTTGGGGCTTGCCTACCCTGCATCAGAACTACTGTAATACTAAAAGAGTGGATACATGTCGTCATATATTTGTCCAAACTCATAGAATGTACAATACCAAGAGCAAATCCTAATACATACTATGGACTCTGGGTGATAATGGTGTATCAGTGTAGGTTAACCAACTGTACCAAATGTACCATTGTAAGGTGGAATGTTGACAGTGAGAGAGGCTATGCATGTTGTGGTGACAAGAAGTATATAGAAATTTTCTGTACTTTCCACTTATTTTTCTGTTAACCTAAAACTGCTCTACAAAAAAAAAAAAAATAATAACTTAAGAAAATCTTAAAGCAATGCCTGTTGTTCTCTGTAGACTAATACTTATGAATTTGACGTGTTAGCAAATCAACTGCAGCAACACATCCAATAATGAAAATAATGGCTTTAATGGACTGGGCCCGCTCACTCATGCGTGTAATCCCAGCACTTTAGGAAGCCGAGATGAGCAGATCACTTGAGGTCAGGAGTTTGAGACCAGCCTGGCCAACGTGGTGAAACTCTGTCTCTACTA
The DNA here is from genome assembly GCF_001604975.1 of Cebus imitator. Taxonomy (NCBI): domain Eukaryota; kingdom Metazoa; phylum Chordata; class Mammalia; order Primates; family Cebidae; genus Cebus; species Cebus imitator. The sequence continues at coordinate 380,468 of NW_016107945.1, forward strand.
AAAATGCAGAAATTAGCCAGGCATGGAGGTGGTTGCCTGTAATCCCAGCTACTCTGGAGGCTGAGGCAGAAGGATGGCTTGAACCTGGGAGATGAAGGTTGCAAATCATGTGACTGCACTCCAGCCTGGGCAACACAGCAAGACTCCATTTCAAAAAAAAAAAAAATGGCTTTACTATATTTATGTAAACCTACTACTCATAAGATATGAAAAAATTTTATTTCATGTTTCTCTTCAAGTTTGCATACTTTGTGATTTAAAATTGCTTTCCAGATGTGCACATCTGAAACTTATTTGATACTGAAATAATTCTGAAATTATAATGTATTGACAGAGCCCTAACAGAAATTCAGTATTCTATGAATATTTGATATATCTTAAACATTTAAAATATTGTTGTGTGCTAAAGGTATAAAAACAGAAGATGCAACATGAGCAGATGGTCAACGTCTATTTTCCAGCACACAGGTATTAATAAATGCTGCTTATGCCTTAGCATGCTGATTAAATGGCATGTGTTAGTGCTTTCTCTTTTTTAGGAATTTTCCTTTCTTCTTTAGGAATTTTCCTTTCTAAGAAAACTTGTGGGGATTTTTCTTAAAGTTAGATTCTAGTGCAATAACAAAAACAAATATGAAAATAATTTAAACTCTTCCTTTTTACATTTTTGATTCATTTTTTAAAAAATCCATTGAAAAAGAAAGGTGTTGATAAGGTATTGCTAATAGGACACCTATTAATATCTTGAGAAACACCAGTGTTCTATAGAACAGGAACTGAAAACTCTGCACTAGATGATTAAGTCCTTTCATAATAAAAACAGACATTCTATTGACAAACCTTGAGTTAACCAACAGCATCTTCTTTCATCCTGGTAAATATTGACAGTAATGTAACAGTGAAGTTTGCTAGACCATAGTGTTATTTCTTCTACTCTAAGAAACACTTGCTGGAAATAGCACATGGTATATTTTTTGAAAAGCTGGTGGTCTCCCGATGTATTCATGCATGTAGATCATGTTAGAATTAGCAGAAATTATTAAAACCTGTTCTTGAAGATGGAGAATCTTCAAGAAATGATGGATATTAAATTAACAGCTCAGTACTTCATTTGTGTTATAGTTTGATAGATGAACCTCTCAGGATTTCTAATCTGATCAACCAATGACTTTCTTCCTGTCTCTATACAATCATCCTGGCAGGAGTATTTCCGACTTTGAAAAATGAGGCAAGAACCCTTTAATATTTCTACTTTAAAGTGGGTGTCATATTTATTTTCATTTGTGTTGTATATAGAATTTATTTGATTAAACCTTTCAAATAATGACAGCAAAAAGCACAAGATTCTATAACTGTTAGTTTTAGAATATATGGGTGACAGTATCAGGAGACCATGTAAAACAACAAACAGCACTGTGACCACAGATCATTCATAAAGACAGATTATTGCATGATTCAGGCTTACCAAAATTTCTCAGGTTTTGTTGCTTTCTATCCTCTAATGAATTCATTTTCTTTAAGTAATATTTCAGTTACTGAAAGAGACGAACTATAAAAGTTATTTTCCCATTGTTTAATAAAACACTTCAATACTAACTGCACCTTATGATATTGATATAAGTATGTGCTGTTGATGCAAACAAAAGTTTATGTAAAAGTTACATATAGACAAAAAATAACGTAAATTTGTACTGTGAATGCAAAAGAAATTAATCTTTCATAGAAATTATTTTTAAAAGCAGAACACTGACTTACAAATTTTCTGGGTTTTCCTTTTCCTTTGCAGACATTAGGTTAGTTCAGTCTTTTTCTGTGGTTTAGTCATATATTATTAGGTATTCACAGATATAATAATTAAACAATCCAATTCTGCAACATATATCAGCTTGCTAAAGAAAATCACAAGGTAGAAAGTGAGAGCATAATTGTGACAAACTTGCTATTGCGCCTCTTCTGTAGAAATGCAGAGAAGGACATAACAAGGTGAAAGCGTCACCAACACACTGTGAAAACAATCAGATATTTGCTTTGCCATCTTTTGTATGAATCATCCCTTTTCTTGAAATACAAATTTAAACACATTGTATCTTGTATTTCCAAAGTTAAAATAATTGAATACTCTCAATTAAAAATAAAAAGCAATAGATGTGTTAGCTCACATTTTGGGAAATATCACAGTCCTAATTCTTGAAAGAAGCTCAACATAATATTATCTATATGTTTATTTTGAATATTGTTAAGTTCTTCATCCGAGTGGGAAGTAAAGGGTGTGGAACTTGCAAATTCCATTGTGTAACTTATCTTGGGAGTGTTTGATTCCATTAGTATATCTCATTTTTCAGACAATTTTCTGACCTTGTGGAGCAATTAAGGAAGACCTCTTCTTGGCTGCTTTGCTAAATGTTCTTAGTGCCATCTGCTGCATGCTTCCGGCTACTGTAGGGGGAGATGACTCTAGTTAATAGGAGTTTATGAAACTAGAAAGAGCTGATATCATATTTATCAAATGGCAGTTCATGTGTGGAAAGAAAACACACTATTAAAGCATTCTGACCTAAAAAAACAGTTAATAATAATGATTAGTTTTGTAATTCTTACACTAAAATTACATCCATTTCCTGTATTCCTATATTCCACTAATTGTATTCCATTTCCTCTATAAAATGTCTGTGTATAATAATTTCATCTGATAAGTGATTAAACATTAGCTGTAGCTCTTCTACAGTGAAGCTATTATATCTTTCATCTTGCTCCTTAATCTATAAATCCATTGTATTTGGAAGCAGCAGAAACAATTTAATGGCACTAATAAAGTCTATAGGGAGACATTCATATTGCTTTTTTAATTAATGGGCTTCTTTTTGATTTTTAAAAAAGCTAATAAATAGGACAGATATAGAAAGACGTAAAAAGCAGATGAGCCCATTATCCTGAAGAGTATTTCCAAAGATAGATTTTGATACGTAACTACTATTTAAGTGGAAAGAAAAGACTACTTGTGATTAGTTAGTTTTAAGAATAAGGAAACTGGTATCCAAGTATGCAACTCTATGACTCCTTAACCAACAAACGCCATTTTGAGACATGGACTGTAACTCTTCCACAGATGGATACAGATGATAGAGCTATATCCCTTTGATTACTTCCTTACTTAGTTTTTCTTTTCCTGATACAACATTCATCATTCTAAGACCTGGTGTGTGTTAGGATGGCTGTCGGTTATGACCAAGCTCTTGTCATATTCTGGTTCTAATCTGTCCCCTTGCTCGAATACTTAAGATTCAAGGAAGAATGTGGCTACTCCGGTTTTCAGTAGATGCTGTTCCAGTTCTTACCTCACCTAGTGTGTTGTCCTTTGGATCCCTTGCAAGGGGCTTTACCTGCAAGGGGCTTGGTAGTTTCAATGAGATTTTCTCACTTGCTGTAATAAGCATGATGACATGCTTTGCGGCAATAATTATATAGTTTAATTTTAGTAGTCTGGTTTATTATCTAAAATGTGTAAGTATAATGTCCAAAGAGGACTGCCTCAGTATTTATCTCTTAAACTGTCTACTAGCAACAGTTAACTCTATAACAATCCCTTGAGCTGCTTTTTCTTTTCCTTCCAGAGAATTATGGCTTTCTTTTATGCTGTCTACAGACCATTCTCATCTGGCAGATAATTAATATTTTCAAGATTTTTATTCCCTGTAGTGTTTTAAAATCATTACTTCCTAAAAACTACACAAGCTATTTCTTCAATATTGGAAATGAAGCAGACTGTGTGGTAATACAAAAGGGGTTTAGTTATGTATAAAACAGATCATAGTTGCAAAATGATAAAGAAATTAGAGGCATTATAGTAAAAGACTGCAAGGAAAAACATGATCAAAAGCACTGAAAGCTAATAACAAATACATTACAAGAATACTTAGATTGACAGAACTCTTTAAAGAAAATATCAGTCATTGCTTCTAAAAGCCAACTGATATACAGTTGATCAAAAGCTTCGACACCAACCAGTGCCAGGTATGCAGGAACAATTCTTTCTCAGAGACCCTTTTTCAGTGTTTTAACAAGTATAATCCATCTAATATCTATCTGCAGAAAAGTGGCAAGGCATTCCCAAACTTTCTTGGTTTGGGCTTTGATGCCTAAAATTTAAACTGCCATGGGTGAGACCGTCTGCATATTTTTTCATCTGTTGATTATAGTGTATGAAACTTTAAGACAGCATAGTTGTTTTGATTTCCTTTTCAATTCATTTTTCTGATTGTAATATTCACTCTATTTTGTTGACCAAATTAGATCAGATTAATTTTCACGGCATAAGAAGTGGTACAGTGTAGGAAAATAGTTTCCGTTTTGTTATGTTATAAAGCACTACCCAACCCAATATAATCTCTTAACGTTAGTATTAAAAAGGCACCTCTAATCAGCCTTTCAAAATAATGAATTAATGTGCCTAAAAATATAAAGAATGCTTCCAGTGTGAACATGGCCATGAAAGTCAGCATTTTCCCCTTTTCCTACTGGAAAATATAGAAAATCAACAAGAATTAAAACAAAAACCTGAAACCTACATTTTTAGTGAATCTAGGAGACAAATATATTCTAGACTCAAACTACATTTAAGGCAGCCTAAGGAAAAAAAAATTTACATCACTACCAGCAGTGTATGAGGGTTCTAGTTCTTCTGCAACCTCACCAACATTTGAAATGGTCAGTATTTTCAATCCGATTCATTCAAATAAATGTGTAATTTTATTTTGTTATAATCTTAATTTATATTGTGCTAATTGTGGTGTTGCCGAAAACGTTTTCATATCTTTATTTGCCATTTAACTATATTTCTTGAAGTATTTATAAAAATATTCTATTTCAAAATTGAGTTGTTTTTCTTAGTATTGTGTATTGTTAATTTAAATTTTGCTAATCTGGCGGTCGTCAGTGGGGGTAGTACTATTACCTCATTAAGATTGTAAGTAATATTTTCTTAATTATAAATGAAGTTAAAAACATTTTTAAAGGTATATTGGCCTTTTTGACACCTTTTTGGGCAAATCCCTATTCATGTTATTTTTCCCATTTTTTTCTATTGAATTTTCTCTTTTTATTGATTTGTAGAGGTTCATTGTATGTTATGGATATGAATCTTTTCTCTGTTAGTAAATATCTTCTCCCACTGTGGCTTATCTTTTGAAAGTTTTATAGTACCTTGTAATGAACAAAATTCTTACTTGCTTTAAAAAATTTTTTTGGAGAGTCAGGATATCGCTATGTTGCCCAGGCTGGTCTCAAACTCCTGGATTCAAGTGATTTTCCTGCTTCAGCCTCCCAAAGTGCTGAGATTACAGTGTGAGCCACCATACCTGGCCCCAAATTCTTACTTCTAACATAACCATGTTTATTGATCTTTTCCTTTGTGGTTAGTACTTTTTATGTTGTATTTGAGAAATATTTTTCTCCCCAAATATAATGAATATAGTATCCAAACTTACTTCCAAAATGTTCTCATTTTGCCTGTCCCATTAGGTGCCTCATCTACCTATGACATGGTGTCAGGTAAGGGTCCACTTTAATTTTTTTCCCACATAGATACTCAATTATTATTGCACCATTTATTTTTAAAATGTCCTTTTCCATTGCTCTACACTGCTTAATTCAGTGCTCACAAATGCATGACTATTTCTAGGTGCCCTCTTCTGTCCGATTGGGCAACCTTAGTTATTCTATATTGTGTTAATATTACTAAGTTTTTATATCTGGTAAAGATATATGCCAATTTGTCATATTTTACAACTAACATGTATATCATTTTGCTTTTTATTCCTTTATGCATTTCACATCTTCCATGTAGGGTCATTTTATTCTTATTAGGCAAATCCTTCAGAGTTTCAGTTTAGTGCAGTTTGGAAGGTGGTAAACACTCTATTTTTCTGTGTATCTGAAGATGCCTTTATTTTATCTTCACTTTGGATGATAGCTTCACTGGATACCTATCTTAAAACTTTGAAGTTAGTGTTCTACTGACTAGCATCCTTAGTTGCCATTATGAAGTTGTCAGTCAAACTGCTGTTCTTTTGGAGGCAGTTCATCTTTATTTTTCTGTTGTATTTAACATATTCTCTTGCTTAGGCATTTTGCATTTTCACTGTTGTAGGTCTACATGTTTGTATATTTTTTAATTCAAATTTTATTAAGATAATTATAGATTCACATGTAATTATAAGAAAAAATACAGAAGCTGGGTGCAGTGGCTCACGCGTGTAATCCCAACACTTTGGGAGGCTGAGGTGGGAGGTTCTCTGGAGCCCAGGAGTTCAAGACCAGCCTAGGCAACATAGTATGACTCCTTCTCTGCAAAAAAAAATTATATATATATATATATATTGACCAGGTGTGGTGGCATATGCCTGTAGTCCTAGCAACTCAGGAGTCTGAGGCAAGAGGACAGCTTGAGGCTGCAGTGAACCATAATTGTGCCACTGCCCTCCAGCTTGGGCCAGAGTGAGAGTCTATCTTTAAAAATAATAAGAAATAAATAATGCAGAGATATTTTATGTACACTTTCCTATTTTTCTCAATGTCAAGATTTTGTAAAACTGTAGTATAATGCCACAACTAGCACTTATACAATCTGCCAATCTTATTCAGATTTCTCTAGTTTTACCTGTACTTATTTGTGTGCATGCATGCGCGTGTTTAGTTACATACAATTTTATTACGTGCCTAAGTTTATGTGTCTGTTACCTAAATCGAGATAAAGAATAGTTCCAATACCACAAGTATTCTTTATTTTGCCCTTTTACAACCACATCCATCTCCCTGCTTTAGAGCCAGGAGGCTGTAGCAGGGAGATGGATGTGGTTGTAAAAGGGCAACGTAAAGAATACTTGTGGTATTGGAACTATAAAGATCTATTTCTACTCATGTTATTTTAGATGTTCCCAGTCTGTGTGTTCTATGTCTTTTAGCATGTCTTTTGCACTTTCTTTTTGTCGTTTCATGCTGCAATCTGAAAAGTCTATTCTAACCTATCTTCCAGTTCACTGATTTTCTTTTTAGTCTAGTCTGTTGTTAAATCTTTCCAGTGAGTTCTTAATTTTAGTTAGAGTTTTAGGATAAGAATATTGGTTTGATTTTCTTAAAATCAGTAACACTTCTAAAAATAACTTTCTGTTTTTTCTTTTTCCCTCCCTTCTTTCTCTCTCTCTCTCTCTCTCTCCCCCTCTCTCTCTCTCTCTTCTTTCTTTCTTTTTTTGGGATCTCCCTCTGTCATCCAAGGCTGGAGTGCAGTGGTTCGATCACAGCTCACTGCAGCTTCCACTTCCAGGGTACAAGCAATTGTTGTGCCTCAGCCTTCTGAGTAGTTGGGACTACAGATATGCACCATGACCAACTAATTTTCATACTTTTAGTAGAGATGGGGTTTCACCAGTTTGTCCAGCCTAGTTTTGAACTCCTGGCCTCAATAAATCTGCCTGCCTTGGCCTTCCAAAGTGCTGAAATTACAGGCGTGAGCCACTGTGCCCAGCTTAAGTTTCTGTTTCTTAAGCTTGTTTTGTCAATATATATTTTTGCTTGTAAGTATAAGTTGTTTTATACTATGTCTGTTAATTTTAATATCTGAATTTTTATGGCTCTCTATTGTCTATTTTCAAGCAAGGGCTTCTGTACTTCTGGTTCATACCTATTCTGAGGATATAGCTCTTTTCAGACTCCACAGTTAGGTAGAAATTGATTTTTGAAGTGTGTTCCCTTGTATCAGGAGGCTGCCAAAACCACAGTTCAGTTTCACAGCTGTTTCTTTCAATAGATAAATACCCTCTGGGCAAAAGCAAGTTTTAGTTTGGGACTTAACTCTCTGCATTTTTAGCGTATCCTAGATTTTTGCCAGACAATTCTTAACTATCTTGCTAGCTCACTTACACTTTTCAGAAATATTTGAACCATTTTATCTACCTCTTTAAGTTGTTATTTCAGGATATTACAGGCCCACCATATATTATTCTGTATTATTTTAAAGTTTGAATCATGTAAAATAGTATGAATTTGGAATTACACATGCACACACACCCTTACACCACACACAGGTCAAGGAAGGACTCTGAAGATGTACTTGTGAAAGTAGGAAAATCTGGGAGAATTTTATCAAAGTTATCCATGCCATAATACTCTGTAAAATCAGCCACACAACCATGAAGTCTGTGTTTTGTTATTTACTTTCGAGACTTAAAAAAAAGATGTACAGATTGCCAAAACTTCTTGGCACAAATACAACTAAAACACAGAATGGAGCTTGGGGTAAAGGAGAACAGATTTATTTTTTGTATTAATCACTAAGTTCATTTACTACTGAATGTTTCTAAGGCAGTTGAATTTAATCTATTGGTTATTTTTTTTTTCTTTAGTTTTAAAATTGTGCTTTCAAATTAGCTAAAAGGAAAGATGATAATGGGTAGTGTTTCATTCAGTGTATCTTCACTAGTGTACTGAACTCTGGAAAAGTCACTAAATGAAGTCTACAAAGATAAGAGAGTGAGAAGAGTGCTACACAAGAAAGTTCATGCCTTGATCTGTAATCAAGTGAAGACAGACTTCTATAAGGCAGTAGCAACTTCAAAAAGCGATAGCTAAGTGGATCCGAAATGCAGCCCCTTGGTCAGCAATTATGCCTTAAGCAAAAAGTCATAAATTATAAACTGCTTAAAGAGGAAACAATTAAGGTAGCACTAATAAGGAAAGATAAAAAGACCCCCCAAAAAGATGAGGGAAAAAAACAAGAGCATATATTTGACAAAGATGTTCCTATTTAATACCCTGTAAATAAAACAGCAATTTAAGTGGTAGTAATACTGACTGAAAAACAGTAAGATATTTTCACATCAAAAGAACTGTAATTTAAATGAAGACAAAAGATGATTCAAGGTATCTCTAAGTCCCATTAAATGGTGTCTGTAAGTAAAAGATTGTCTGTGAACAGACAGCAAATTCTCTCACATCAAGCTGTGCTTTAAGATAGTTTAACCCTGTATGTAAAGCAATCTTAGAAGGTCAAGCAAAGACCTGGAACCAACCCAAATGCCCATCGATGATAGACTGGACAGGGAAAATGTGGCACATATACACCATGGAATATTACACAGCCATCAAAAACGATGAGTTCGTGTCCTTTGTAGGGACATGGATGAACCTGGAAACCATCATTCTCAGCTAACTGACACAAGAGCAGAAAATCAAACACCGCACGTTCTCACTCATAGGTGGGTGACGAACAATGAAAACACATGGACACAGGGAGGGGAGCACTACACACTGGGGTCTGTTGGGGGGAAATAGGAGAGGGACAGCAGGGGGTGGGGAGTTGGGGAGAGAGAGCATGGGGAGAAATGCCAGATATAGGTGAAGGGGAGGAAGGCGGCAAATTCCACTGCCATGTGTGTACCTATGCAACAATCTTGCATGTTCTTCACATGTACCCCAAAACCTAAAATGCAATTTAAAAAAAGGTTAATTTGCCCTTCAACAAACCAACAAAAAAAAAAAAAAAGAAAAGAAGGTCAAGAATAGTAAAGATTGCTGAGCTGTCATTGTGATGCAGTTTGTCTCTTCTCCTCTTACCAAAAAATGGCTTCTCCTGTACCAAAAAGACATTCAAGAAATTATAGATGGGTTGGCTTATTCAGAATCAGATCTACTCTGTAAGCCCATGAGATATCTTATAGGAAATGAACTAATAAAATTTCTCTTAGTCGTCACATTTTGAATATGACTTTTCCTTCCACCACTTATTGAAGATAGTTTCTTTCAATTATTTTCATTAAATATTCAGTAGATACAAAAATACTTATAAAATATATGTAACGTACAAAAATAGCAATGCAACACTTAAACAAACACATTTTACCTACAACCCAGTTTAAGAAACACAGTATTACTATCACTTTGCAAATCTTATAAATACTGTTCATCAGTCTCATCTCATTTCCGGGCCCTTCCTACCATTCCAAGTAACCACAATTTCTATACCATTCCTTTGTTACTAAATATGTTTTTTAAAATAGCTACCAAATATGTTTGTATATGCAAACAGCATGTTGTTTACTAGTATTTAAATGGAATTATCAACCATAGCAAAATCTTTTTGAATTTGGCTTTATTGTTCGTATTATAAGATTCATGCTGTATATGGTTATAATTCATTCATTTAACTGCTACTTACTGTTCCATCGTAGAAATATCCCACATTTTATTTATTGAGTCTACTATTGGGTTGTTTCCAGTTTTTTGCTGTTAACAGACAGTGCTTTTAAAGACATTCTTACAGATATTTTTGGTATCCATATGCATGTGATTTGGGGAATATATAGACAAAAGTAGAATTGCTAAATCATAGGATTGATGCATCTTCAGCTCGATTGGAAAACATAAAATGCTTTTGAAGTGATGGTTCAAATTTACATTTCCACCAAGAACACATAGTGGGCAGGCGGTTCTGTATACTGGGCAAAATATGATGTTCTCAGATTTTAGTATTTTTGCCAGTCTGGCAAATATGAGTTAGCTTCTCTTTATGGTCTTAATTTCCATTACCCTTAATCTTAAAGATATTGAATATTTTATATATTTTCTGTTTGAAGTGAAATGACTCTTCAGATTTTGTTTTCCTTTTATTCTTTTTGGCCCATTCATTGGATTGTTTGTCTTTTACTTGTAAATTTTGTGGTTTCTTTATATATTCTAGACTCTAATGCTTTGTCAGTTATGTACATTGCAAATATCTTCTTCCAAATTTAGTTTGTCTTTCTATTTACTTTACAATTATTTTGAGCAGAAGTTCTTTATTTTAATGTGCCCATTGATATATTTTGGGGGGATATTCATTTAAAAGCCTTCTCTGTGCTGTGGGCATATTCTCCATCATTATAGCAGTTGAAAATTATTTTTATGTTTGGGTTTAGGCCCAATTTTATTTTTCTCCATAATTTTTCCAATACCTTTTATGTTTTAGTCCCTTAATCATCATTAACATAAAATATCAATTCATCATCAAGTGAGTTTATATATGCTTTATTCTGTTTCAGGGCACTCTTCTATTTTGTTGACTGGCTTAATTACTATAGTATTATAATTATCCTTTACAATTTATCTGAAAAAGACACCTTTATTCTTTTCAGGAGTTTCTGGGCTATTTAGGGCTCTTTGCTCTTCGTATAAATTTTAGAATTAGTTTGTCAAGTTAATAATAAAATAAAAAGCAAGCAAACAAAAACACAATTTGCCAGAACTTATACTAGAATTGCAATGAATTCATAAATGGAAAAGAAAACTAATAGCTTTATAATATTGTATCTTTCAAGTATAAACATGGTGTGTCCCTCCTCTTATTTAGGTTTTGGTCTTACTTAATACTTTTCAGTTAAGTTTGATATTTTTCCCATTCATATTTGTATATTTTTGGTAATTGATTCTTAATTTTTTAATGTTATGCTAAAGGTTATATTTGTTTGATTCAATTTTCTCTTTGTTGCTAATATATAGAAGTATGGCTAAAGTTTTTTATTAATTCATGTGTCCCGAAGTCTTGATAAATGTACTTACAGCAGGGGGTGGGGGCATTGGGGAGGAATAGCATTAGGAGAAGTACCTAATGTAGATGACGGAGTGGTGGATGCAGCAAATCACCACCATGGCACATGTATACCTATGTAACAAACCAGCATGATCTGCACATGTACCCCAGAACTTAAAGTATAATTAAAAAATTAAACAAAGAAAAATAATGATTCTTTAGAGGTTTCTACACTTAAAAAAATCATACCACCTATGACAAATATGAGTTTTATTCTTGCCTTCTAAACTTCATAGATTTTTTAATCTTCCCTTGCTTATCTTCATTTGCCAGGGCAAATGCCCAGCTAGAAGTGGTGACAGCAGGAATCCCTGTTTCTGTCTTATCTTAAAAGGGACATGGATGAATCTGGAAGCTATCATTCTCGGCAAACTGACACAACAGAAAACCAAACACCACAGGTTCTCACTCATAGGTGGGTGTTGAACAATGAGAACACATGGACACAGGGAGGGGAACATCACACACAGAGGTATGTTGGGGGCGGGCAGCGGGGGAGGGACAGCAGGAGGTGGGGAGGCTGGGGAGGGATAACACTGGGAAAAATGGCTGATGTAGGTGGCTGGGGAATGGAGACAGCAAACCACCATGGCATGTGTGTACCTATGCAACAATCCTGCAAGATCTGCACATGTACCCCAGAACTTAAAGTACGATAACAAAAAAAAAAAGGAATTTTTTCAAAATTTTATCATTAGGTAGTCTCTGGGGTTTCAAACATCTTTAATAGGGAAGTTTTTTACTTTCAAATCTTAGTTTGATAAGAGCTTTAACACAACAAAGGTTTAATTTGATCAAATTCTGTATCTGCATCCATTTAGATAATTATACATTTCTCCTAAATGTGTTAATGTGGTATATTACTGAAACTTATTTTCTATTAAACCACTTTATATTCCGAAATGAACACACATTTGCCAGAATGTTTATTACTCTTAAACAGTGCTGATCTTTTCTTTAAGATGCTAACATCTATGTTCACGAGTTAGTTTGGACAGTAACTTTTTAAAAATATGTTATCCTCATAAGTTTCAGAACCAAGGTAATGACAGCCTCATAAAAACAGCTAGGAATAGCTCATTATTATTTTCTCTATTTTTTTAAATCATCACAATATTAAAGGGTCTTCAAAAAGGAGTTTCTCGAGATTTCTTTTTTTTCTTTATTTCTTCTAAAAAAATGGCATATATGTGCAGAGTGTGCAGGTTTGTTACGTTACATAGCTAAACATGTGCCATGGTGGTTTGCTGCACCTATTGACCCCTCCTCTAAGTTCCCTCCTCTCACCTCACACCACACAACAGTGTGGGTTGTTCCCCTCTCTGTGTCCATGTGCTCTCATTTTTAAACTCCAGCTTATGAGTGAGAGCATGAGGTGTTTGTTTTTCTGTTCCTGTGTTAGTTTGCTGATACTTCCTCTATTTTTATAGTTTAGAATAGTTTGTATAGGATTGGAATTACTTCATCTATTGAATGTTTGCTGGACTTTATGAATAAAATAGTGGAAACATTTTTGGAAGAGTGTATGAGAAGGAAGACTTTTAAATACTGATTTTATTTTTTTAATAGTGACAACTCAATTTGGGCTTCCCCTGTCCCCATTTCTTCTTAAGTTAGTTTGATTTCTATTTTTATACAATTTTGTCTATTGTACCTAACACTTTAAATTTATTGGTTTAATATTTGAATAATAACAGTTTAAATTACACAGAATAGTCATGTTTCCCATCCCCTCCACTGCTAATAGTATTTTTCACTCTTTTCTCCTTTGCACAGTCTAACAGTTTGTGAAGTTTGACATTCATTTCCAATAGTTTTTGGCTTTGTTTATTCTCTGTTCTCTTTTTACTTGATTTTCTATCTTCCGCTTTTCTATTTTCTTTCCTTTGATTTTTCTATTTTATATGTCTATTTTCCTTTCATTTGATTTTCTGTTTGGGTGGATGAATTCAGGTTTTTTTTTCTGTTAGTAATTTTTAAACTCATTCATTATGAGGCTTTTACAATTTTCTAATGTATTTAGAAATACATTATTTAATTTAATTTATTTACTCTTAAATAATTTAAAACAAAGTTTTAAATTATTTTCTAATATTTTCTAATAACTGCGTTAGCTTTATCACATAAGTTTGTATGCAGCATTTGTATTATCATTCAGTTTCCAGTACTTCCTAATTTTCATTATGATTTCTTCTTTGACCTATGTGTTTTTTGGAAATATTTAACTTCTAAAAGTGTGACTTTTTCCTAATCTTTTTGTTAATTACGTCTGACTTAATTATACTGTGGTCAGGGAATATGTTCTGCCTGATTCCAGTCATTTGAAATTTGGTGAACCATGCTTTATGGCACAAGATGTGGTAAATTTTGTTAAAGTTCTAAGTGTCTTTGAATGGAATAAGTATTTTGCTGTTGATTCATTAGGTTAAACTTGTTAATTGTGTTACCCAAATATTCTGTGCTCTCACTGACTTTACATGTCTAATCTCTCAATTACTAGACAAATGTGTTAAAATCTCCCAGTCTTATGGTGTATTTGTCTTTTCATCCTTTTCATTTTATACACACGCACATACATAAAAGACTGTGCTTTTAAGCAGATGTATACAAATCAGAAATCTTTAGTCTTACCAGTAAATTGAAACTATTATCCACTTTTCATTTACTCTTTCATCTCTATTAACATTTTTGGCCCTAAAACATATTTTGTCTGTATTTACATAGTTATATAGTTATACCATTCTTTTTTTTAATTTCAACTTTTTTTTTTTTTTTTTTTGAGACAGAGTCTCACTCTGTCGCCCAGGCAGAGTGGGTTATTTTTATTTTTTATTTTTGGAAGAAAATCACTTTATTCTAATTAACACATAAAGAATAAAATCATCACAGCTATGGGGCGGCTCGGCTTTTAGACATGCAATAACCTTCAAAGAGCTCAGTGGCATTTTTTTTTTTTTTTTTTTTGGCTTCTGTGTCCGTCATCAGCAAATCAACTGAGGGAGAAGTTTGAAGAGTGATGACCCTAGAAGTTACCTGAGTTTAAACCTGGGAACCTTAAGGCACGGAACAGAGGATTTGGGGGCTGAAGAAAAAGACTCTCTTCAGCTTCAAAAAGTGGTGTAATCTTGGCTCACTGCAACCTCCACTTCCCGGGTTCAAGCAATTCTCGTGCGTCAGCCTCTGGAGTAGCTGAATTACAGGCATGCACCACCAAGCCTGGCTAATTTTTGAATTTTTACTAGATACAGAGTTTTGCCATGTTGGCCAGGCTGGTCTTCAACTTTTAGCCTCAAGTGATCTACCTGTCTTGGGATTACAGGTGTGAACCACCACTTCTGGTCCCAGGTTATATTTTCAATATATTACGTACATGTGCAGGTTTGTTACATGGGCATATTGCATGATGCTGAGATTTGGGATACAGATCCCATCACCTAGGTAGTGAGCATGGCACCCAATAGGTAGTTTTTCAATCCATGCCCCCTTTCCATCCTCTTCCCTCTAGTAGACACAGGTATCTATTTTCCCTAAATTTATGTTCATCTGTGCTCAGTGCTTAGCTCCCACTTACAAGTGAGAACATGTAGCATTTGGTTTTCTGCTCTTGAGTTAATTCACTTAAGATTATGGCCTCCAGCTATTCCATGTTGCTACAAAGGACATGATTTTATTCCTTTTTGTGGCTGCATAGTACTCCATAGTGTATAAGTACCTCATTTTAAAAATCCAATTCATCACTGATGGGCACTTACGTTGACATTGACCTTGGCAAAGAATTTTTAGCTAAGTCTCCAAAAGCAACTACAGCAAAAGCAAAAATTGACGAGTAGGATGGAATTAAACTAAAGAGTTTTACACACCAAAAGAAACTATCAACAGAGTACACTAAACATATTTGCAAACTACGCATTCAACAAAGGTCTAATATCCAGAATCTATAATGAATTTAAGCAAATCAACAAGCAAAAAAAACAAACAAACAAACAAAAAAAAAACCATTAAAAAATAGGCAAAGGACATGAACAGACACTTCTCAAAAGAAACCATTTATTTTTTGACTCACATTTTCCCAGCTTTGCTCCAACCGTCCATACTCAAACTGTTTCCTGAAGGTTAAGGTAGGTATTTCATTTTGTAATCAAGACTGAAAATTCTTGTCTTTTACTAGTTCATTTTAACTGTATCATTAATTAGATTTTTATATTCCTGCAGGTAAAATTAGGATATGTAATAGTAATAATATAAAAATGCAGATTAATTTCCCCAAGCATCAATAAAACACTCTTACAGTCATATAACAAGCCACCAAAGACTTCTGAATTATGTAATGCATTTAAAACACAACTTTTGAAATGATTTAATGGCTCTGCTTAATGGGCCGTATATTGACCATGTTGTGTCTAGCATATTTTGTAATGGATGCAAATTTCCTTGACTTTTTATGTTCAATAATAAATGTGTACTCTTATGAAACAAAACAAAGAAATCATATGTTTAATACGGTAGGAACACTATCTAAATTGGATTTAGGTGTTGGTGCCTTCAGACAACTGGCAGACACAAACACAGAAGCTAAACCATGAGGAAAATCACATTAGTTAGAAACAAAATATTATCAGGATAAAAGCTAAAATACTCAGCAAAAACTATAAAACCTCCTTCCTGAACATACACACAAGTTGACATTTTTGCTGGTGCAATTGTGAATATATCATAGTTTTCATTTCAGATATTAGATCACTACAAAAGTAATTGTGGTTTTTGCTACTGAAAGTAATGGCAGAGACTGAAATTATTTTTGCATCAACCTAATAGTAAATTTTTGGTAAAACATTTGCAAGTCATTACTGCAAATATCTAAAGGTTGAGAGTTGGAAAGAAAGGGGTATTTATTTGGATTTATTTCTATTATTCTGTTTTTGTGCCATTTGTCCCTCTTTATCTGTTTCTTTTTCTAATTTGTTGTTTTGGGTTATCTTCTTAAATATTAAATGGATATTTTCCTCACTCATGTTTTCCTCCACTGATTTGTAAGTTAAATATTGTATTTCTATGAGTTATTGGTTACCTTAACATTTTCAGCATGTATACTTATAAAAATCTGAATGTACAATTTCCACTCCTTTAAATAATGGTTTTATTAAATCTTTAAGTCTGATCACTCCTTCCGAACTTATATGTAATGACTGAATACCATAGCTTACCTTCTTTTAAACCCCCCAAAAATTGTTTTAGGCATTCAATGATGTTTATATTTACCCACATATTTACCACTTTCTTTGTCCTTTAATCCTTTTTTTATCTTCCATGTGGAATTGGTTTCATTTTCCTGGAGTATATCTTTTGAATTTTTTTAAGAGTGTTTTGGTCGTGAGCTTTCTTAGCTTTTTCTCACCTGACAATAACGTTATTTCTTTTTCATTCTTCAAAATTATTTTTGCTAAGTATATAATACTACACTGATAGGCATTTTCTCTCATTCCATCAAAAATACTCCACTGTTGCCTGGCTCCCATTATTGTTGCTGAGAAATCGATTGTCAGTCAAAATATAGTTCCTTTTTCTCTGGTAGTTTTTTTTTTTTTTCCAATACATAGTAGAATTATATAATTTTAGGGTACATGTGCTATTTTGATGCATGCATAAACTGTGTAATCACCAAGGCAACTGGAACACCCATAACCCCCAAATTCATCCTTTCTTTACGTTGGGAACCTTCCAATTCCTCTCCATCAGTAGTTGTCAACTATGTGACAAATTATTGTTAACTATAATCATCCTACTCTATCTTTGAACACTAGATCTTATTTCTTCTATCTTTAACTGTATTTTTACACCCATTTAATAGTGTATGCCTCCCTCCTATTTTTCTCAGCATCTGGTAACCACCAATCAACTTTACTCCACAAGATCCACATTTTTAGCTTCCACACGAGTGAGAACATGTGGTATATGTCTTTCTGTGCCTGCTTATTTCATGAAATATAATGACCTCTACTATTTATGTTGCTGCAAGTGACAGAATTTCATTATTTTTGAGGCTGAGTAATATTCCACTATTTATATGTACCACATTTTCTTTGTTATTAAATTTTTAATTGATGGCAATACAGGAGATAGAAAGAAATTATTTAGGCAGACAGTGAGGACACAAGAGTCCTCAGCAGAACTTCCCTTCTAACAAAAAGCAGCTCAAGAAATCACTTTTTTTTTCCCTAATAAAAATGAGCCTAAAAGATCAAGCAAACATAGATAAGGAAACTGGAAGCTTGTATGGAGGGATGCTAGCAGTTGCACAGAAAGAAAAGGGCTACCTGGGGGCTAGGCATGTCCACCATGGGGGGTCCACCTCCCCTCTGTTTTAGCACATATGCAGTAAGAAAGAAATGGGCAACATGGACAAGCTCAGGCAGTGAACCCACCTGCAGAATAAAACATTGGGGTGGGGGCTGCCAGAGATTCACACCCTATGCAGATGGCTCACCAGGTCCTGTGTTTTTCATGCCCTGTGTAAATTAGACACTGCCTCCTTACTAGTTCATCTATTAAAACACCTACATTTCATCTCAGATCAGCAAACCATTTTTCTGGGACCCCTCTCTGTAGCAGAGAGCTATTCTCTTTCTTTTGCCTGTTAAATTCCCACTCTTAACCTCACTCTTTGTCCACATCTTTGATCTCTGTGGTCGTGAGACAATGAACCTTGGATGTTACCCCAGAAAATGAAGCTGCTTCAATATATTTTGAGGGTACATGTAATATTTTGATACCTATGTATATTGTGTAATGATCAAATCAGGGTAATTGGGATATCCATCACCTCAAACATATATCTTTTCTTTGTGCCACATTTTCTGTATCCATTTATCCACTCATGGGCACAAGTTAATACCAATATTTCAGTTATTTATTTTTAATTTTTATGGATATGTACAAGGTATATATATTTATTGGGTACATGAGATGTTTTGATACAGTCATACAATGCATAGTAATCACATCATGGAAAATGGGAAATCTGTCCTGTCAAGCAGTTATCCTTTGTGTTACAAACTATCCAATTATGCTGTTGGCCGGGTGCAGTGGCTCAAGCCTGTAATCCCAGCAGGCCGAGGCAGGCGGATCACGAGGTCAAGAGATAGAGATCATCCTGGCCAACATGGTGAAACCCCTTCTCTACTAAAAATACAAAAACTAGCTGGGCGCGGTGGCGTGCACCTGTAGTCCCAGCTACTTGAGAGGCTGAGGCAGGAGAATTGCTTGAACCCGGGAGGCGGAGGTTGCAGTGAGCCGAGACTGTGCCACTGCACTCCAGCCTAGCACCTGGCAGCAGAGTGAGACTTAAAAAAAAAAAAAAAATTATGCTCTTTATCTAAAAATGTACAATTAAATTATTATTAACTATAGTCACCCTGTTGTGCTATCATATAGTATTATTTATTCTTTCTTTCTAGTTATTTTTTCATTTTTCATTCTTTCTATTTTTTGTATCCATTAACCATCTTCACCTCCCCAACACCACCCACTACCCTTCCCAGCCTACGGTAAGCATTCTTTTGCATTCTATCCCCATGAGTTCAATTGCTTTGAATTTTAGATCCCATAAGTAAGTGAGAATATATAATGTTTGTCATTCAGTACCTGGCTTGTTTGACTTAACATAATTATCTCCATTCCATTCGTGTGGCTGCAAATGAAGAGATCTCATTCTTTATGGTTCGATAGTACTCCATTGTGTATATGTACCATGTTTTCTTTCTCCATTCATCTGTTGATGGACACTTAGATTGCTTTTAAACCTTGGCTAATATGAAAAGTGCTGCAACAAAAATGGGAATGGACATATCTCTTTGATATACTAATTTCCTTTATTTTGGATATATAGCCCAGCAGTGGGATTGCTGGATCATATAGTGGCTCTATTTTTAGATTTCTGAGGAACATCCAAACTGTTCTCCATAGTAGTTGTACTAATTTACATTCCCACCAGCAGTTTATGAGAGTTCCCTTTTCTTCACTTCCTCACCAGCATTTGTTATTGTCTGTCTTTTTATTTGTTTGTTTTGAGACAAGGTCTGGTTCTAGCACCCAGACCAGAGTGCAGTGGTGTAATCTTTGCTCACTGCAATCTCCACCTCTTGGGGTCCAGCCATCCTCCTACCTCAGTCTCCCGAGTAGCTGGGACTATATGCAGGCACCACCATGCCTGGCTAATTGTTGTATTTTTTGTAGAGGCAGGGCTGCCTATGCTAGTTTTGAACCTGTTAGCTGAAGTGATCTACCTGCCTTGGCCTCCCCAAAGTACTGGGATCACAGACGTGAGCCACTGCACCTGGCCTTATGTGACTTTTCAGTATAAGCCATTTTAACTGCCATGAGATGATGTCTCATTGTAGTCTTGATGTGCATATCTCTAATGATCAGTGATGTAGAACACTTCTTCACATGCTTGTCTACCATTTGTATGTCTTCTTTTGAGAAATGTGTATTCAAATATTTTGTCCTTGTTTTGATTGGATTATTAGATTTTTTCCTATAGAGTTGTTTCAGCTCTTTATATATTCTGGTTATTAATCCCTTCCCTGATAGGTAGTTTCCAAATATTTTCTCCTATTCTGTGGGTTGTCTCTTCACTTTGTCGATTGTTTTCTTTGCTGTGCAGAAGCACTTCAACTTGATGTTATCCCATTTATCCATTTTTGCTTTGGTTGCCTGAGCTTGTGGCAGCTACTCAAGAAATTTTTGCCCAGACTGATGTCCTGGAGAATTTCCACAATGCTTTCTTATTGTAGTTTCATAATTTGACATCTTATATTTAAGTCTTTAATCCATTTTTATTTAGTTTTTATATATGGCTAGAGATGAAGTTTAGTTTCATTCTTCTGCATTTGGATACCCAGGTTTTCCAGAACCATTTATTGACGAGACTATTTTTTTCCCAGTTATGTTCTTGACACTTCTGTTGAAAATGAGTAAGCTGGAGGTGTGTGGATTTGTTTCTGGGTTCTTTCTTCTGTTCCTTTAGTCTATGAGTTTGTTTTCATGCCACCACTGTACTGTTTTGATTACTCTAGGTCTGTAGTATGAAGTCAGATAATGTAATTCCTCTAGTTGTGTTCTTTTTGCTAGAATGTCTATGGCTATTGTGAGTTTTCATGGTTTCACATAAATTTAGGATTGTTTTTTCCATTTCTGTGAAGAATGTCATTGATATTTTGATGGAGATTGCATTGAATCTCTAGATTGCTTTGAATGATATGGACATTTTAACACTCTTGATTCTTCCAATCCATGAACATGGAATATCTTTTCATTTTTTGATATCCTCTTCAATTTCTTTCAGTAGTGTTTCATAGTTTTTATTATAGAGAACTTTCAATTCTTTGATTAATTCCTAGGTATTTAATTTTATATATGGCTATTGTAGACACAAAATTAAATACCTAGGAATTAACCAAAGAAGTAAAAGATCTCTATAATGGGATTACTTTTTTATTCTTTTTCAGATGGTTCACTGTTTGCATATAGAAATGATACTAATATTTTATATATTGATTTTGTACCTTGAAATTTAACTGAATTTGTTTATCAGTTCTAATAGTTTTTTGGTGGAGTCTTTAGGTTTCTCCAAACATAAGATTATATTTGACAATGATAATTTGACTTCTTTCATTCCAATTGGAATTCCCTTTATTTCTCTCTTTTTCTGATTGCTCTAGCTAGGCAAACAAATGGTATCTCAGTCTCTGTCCTGAGCCATGTAAAGCTGGGAGTGAAGTGACACACACACCACTGTGGCCACCACTACTAGTACTAGGCTGGGTCAGACCTGAAGCCCGAATGGCACTGAGTCTCACCCAAGGCCTACTGTAATCACTCCCTGGCTATCTTTGTTTAGGACCCTGGAATTCTATCACCAGGTGGCAAAGCCAGCTAGTCCTGTGTCTTTACCTTCAGGGCAGTGAGTTCCCCCAGGCCCTGGGAAGATCCAGAGGTGCTGTCTGGGAACCATGGACTAGTTCTAAGGTTCAAAATCTTAGAACTCTACCTGACATTCTATAGTACTACAGTTGACCTAGCATACAAATCACAAGACAAAGTCCTTTCCACCCTTCCCTCTCCTTTCTGAAGGCAGAGGAGCCTTCCCCCATGGCTGTTGCCATAACAGGCCCATAGGGTATGCTGCCAGACTACAGCTGATGTTCCATTAAGGCCCATGTCTCTTCAGACAGCTTGTGGTAAATGCTGCCTGGGCTAGGACTTACCCTTCAGAGAGGTGGGCTTCCTTCTGACCCAGGATAGACCCAGAAATGTCCTGGAATTGGGGACCTCAAAAGCTTGCTTGGTGCTCTACCCCCATGCGGTTGTGCAAGACAAAGTCCCCTTTACTTTATCCTCCTCTTTTCCCACATAGAAGAACCATAGCCCTATAGCAACCATCGTTGGAAATGTGCTGAGTCTCACCTAAAGCCAGCAACTCTCGGAGTTTCACCCAATGCCCTCAGGGTAGTACCTGGGTGTTATTGCTGGCTATTCAGGGCCCAAAGTCTCTTCAGTTGGCAGGTAATGAATCCTGCCATGACTGGTTCCTTCCCTTTAGGGTAACAGGTTCCATTCTGGCCCAGGGTATGTCTAGAAATGTCATCTATGAGCTTGGGCCTAGAAAGGGGGCCTCGCTACTCTTATAGGAACCCTATCCTGCTGTAGCAGAACTGATATCCAAGATGCAAGACAAAGTCATCCCCACTCTTACCTTTCCTCTCCTTGAGCAGAAGGAAGAGGTCTCTTTTGGAGCTGTGAGCTGTGCAGCCTGGGGTTAGGGGAGGAGTGATGCCAGCACTCCCCTAGCTACCCCGGCTGGTATCTCAGTAAATCCCCCCAGTCTACTGGCTCTGGGCTCAGTTCAGCACTAGGACTTGCCTAGAAGTTGCAGTTCTTGGGGCCTAGATTGCCTTTCAAGTTTATTTAGGGCCCCAGAATACCTTCAGCCACAGTGACAAGGTTAGTGGGAACTCAAGTTTGAACCACTAGGATAGGACTTGCCTAGAAGTTGCAGTTCTTGGGGCCTAGATTGCCTTTCAAATTTACTTAGGGCCCCAGAATACCTTCAGCCACAGTGACAAGGTTAGTGGGAACTCAAGTTTGAACCATTAGGATTCAGCAATTCCCCTCTGGCGAAAGCTGGTTTAATGATTTCTCTGTGGGCCAGTGTCAGCTTTGCTTTCTGCTGTAACAGGTAGCACTGAGTTCAATGCCTTGCAATTACTGAACTCTCCCTCTCGCCAGTGCATGGAAATGCTCTCTGCACCATGCCTCTGCTGTGCAGTGGATGTACTAATTTACATTCCCACTAATAACAGGGTATGTGTATGAGTGTTCCTCTTTCTCCTTATTCTTACCAGTTTTGTTATTTTTTATCTTTTTAAGTGTGGTGAAATAATATCTCATCATGGTTTTGATTTGTATTTCCCTGATGATTAGTGATGATGAGCATTTTTTATATACCTGTTGACCATTTGTATGTCTTAAGAAACAGCTATTCAGATATTTTGCCCATTATTTAAGTAGGTCATTTGTTTTTTGCTGTTGAATTATGATCCTTACATATTCTGTTTATTAATCTCTTGTCAGTTGGATAGTTTGCAAATATTTTCTCTCATTCTGTGTATTGTCTCTTCACTCTGTTGATAGCTTCTTTTGCTGTGCAGAGTATGTGATGCCGTTTCTGCTTTTGTTGCCTGTGCTTTTCAAATCTTACCAATAAAAATCTTTGCCCAAACCAATATCCTGAAGCATTCCCCAATGTTTTCTTCTAGTATTTTCATAGTTTTGGGTCTTAGATTTAAATTTTTAATCTGTTTTGATTGATGTAGTTGTTAAAGATTTTTCAGCTAATCTATAGCATTCTGAAGTTTAAATTACGTAACTGAGATGTTCATTTATTTTTATTTATTCTGTTTTAGGTTCAGGACTTTATAGATTGATGTTTTTCATCAGATCATCAAATTTCTCAATTTTTTTTCAAATGTTGCCTCTACCTAATTAATTTTCCTCTATTTCTAGAACTGCAACTTCTAAAATTAGATTAGAATTTTTTATTCTGTTTTACCTAACTCTTTTCTGTCACATTTCCTCTTTTTTTCATTGTGTTACTTTCTGAATAAATTATTCAGATCCATCATCTAGTTCACTAATCCTCTCATGACATATCTAATCCATCACACCTAACCATTATTTATATTTTAATATTTTTTCATTTCTAAAATTTTTATTTTATTCTTTTTTAAGTCTGCTTGTTCCTTGTTAATTTATAGCACCTTGGGGATATTTTAACCCTCTCTTTTGAAGCATATATTTTTTACAAATGCTAAGTGTTGCCAAGTTTTGCTAATTTGATTTATTTGTTTACTTTGCTGGTGCTCATTCATGTTGCTGTGTTTCCCTGGGTCCTTGTGATTTTGGCAATAAACTTCCATATACTAGAACTTTATTTACAAGTATTACTTGAGGCCTGGCTTGCTATTGGGTAGCTTGTTTTCATCTCCTCCTTATAAGTTCCTGAGGATACTACCAACCTGGCACACCTTTAAACTAAAATAGTGCTAATAACTTTTTTGAACTACCCAGATGATATGAATTCAGTCTGCAATGCTTCTATGTACTGATCTATTAAATCATTAAGAAAACCTCCTCTCCCATAAATTTAACGCTAAGTTTTCATACAAGTAATTATTTTTGTAATCTGTTTTCTATTAGCCCTCTTTTTATTAAGTATTCAGCCTCTTGTAGTTCTATGCTGGGAGAATCACCTATGAGACCCTACCTTGAGTAATTTTGTCTCTTGCTACTATCTGTCACTGCCCTGTGAAAATTAAGGTTTAAGTTCATCTGAATGTTGGCAATTATCTTGAGGGGGATAGTTCCACTTGCCCATCAGAATTGTCATTTTATATTCGTTTCTGACCTCTGAGGGAGGCTGAATCAGAGTGCATCTTCTTCCACAATGCCAGAAACAGAATGTCCATAGTCCTTATTATGTCAATTAGCATATGTATATGCACATAAAAAAACACATATATAGGGATATATATGTGTTTGGGTTGTTTCAGTTTTTGTTGCATCTGAATCCATGAGAGCGCTTTAAGAAAATCATCTACATAGTCTGTGAACCCTGTCAGCAACACCATGTAATGATTTCTGCTTGTCCTCGAAAGATTAAAGTTCAGATTCTTGTAACCCTTCCCCAAAGACAGAGACCATGTAATGTCATCAAATTCCCTGTTAAATCTTTTTATTTGTTTGGGGTTTGTTTGGCTGGTTGACTTCTTATCTGTTGCCTCCAGCAAATCATATTCTGGTATTACCCACAAATAATTGTCCCAGAAATAAAAGGTATAATTTTTAAATCTGTGTATCAATTTTTAAATAAATATTCATTTTGTGGTCACAGTTCCAAGAGACTGATGACATTGAATATGATTCTGCTCTTACACCTTGGAATTCACAATCTGTGTGACTTGAATTCTTTCAAGGGAACAAGAATAAGGAACATTTCTTATGCTTGCAAATGAAACTAGATTTGCTTGTAATTATGTTTCCATAAAATAATAAAGCCAAACAAGCACCTCAGTTTCCTAAATGAGGTAAGAAATTTGTGTTTGGATGTCTGGGAAAAGCAATACAGTTTCTGGGAAAAACAATAAAGGATATCTGACCATTCACTATCTTAAACCAGTAGCTTATTCTGGGCTGTGAAAACAGGGTGTAAGAAGTGTGCAAGCCCTTTTTTGTCCACTCCTAATCTCCAAAGTGTCAGTCTCAGCTCTGGACTCCAGAACATCTGTATGTTTAAAAAATTCCACTTCAGGCAGAGAGCTGGAAGCAAGGTATATAATATTTAGATGTTGACAGGCACTCCATTTGTTAAAGACTAAAGTGTTTATATGAAATTTTGGGAACTTCCTGGCTCTCAATATCTGAAATTTTATTTTCACTGAAATATATTAAAATTTGCAGAAAAAAATTAAAGTGTGTTTCAATTTAAGAAGGCCAGCAGCCTCATTATTTGGAAACTTCTGTGTTCTCTCTGTGATAGCTCATATATACCATAATCATTGAATAATGTCTATAACAGCACACCACTACCACCAACAGCAACAAATCATATTCTGGCATTATCCACAAATAATTACCCCAGAAATAAAAGGTGTAATTTTAAAAATCTGTGTGTTAATTTTACTCATTTTGTGGTCACAATCCCAATAGACTGATGACATTGAATATGATTCTGTCCTTACACCTTGGAATCACAATGTGTGGGACTTGAACTCTTTCAAGAGGACAAGCATAAGGAATATTTATATGTGTAGTGGACATTGGTCATGTTTCCTGACTTGTTAGTTGCTTTTGAGTGTTCTTGCTTTGTTTGAGTAATTCCAGCCTCTAACAGTGCCAGAGCACCAAGGTAAAGGCAGAAAAAATAGAACGATCCCACTTAAGACTTTGAATTAGAAATGAGTAACTTATGGAGCAAGGGCAAACTCGGCTCCCATTTGGTTGGCTTTATGGAGCAGTGTTGGTTTTAAGAACAACCACTAGCTAAAGGAGATATCTGTTGGAAATTGTGGTACAATAAAGAAATGTTCCAGCAAATAGGATATTAACTGTGGCATCAATATTATCAGACCAATTTTGTGTTGTTTGGTACATTGCTCCTAAATGCTTAGCCTTCGGCCTGGTTCTCTAACCTTTGCCTCAGTAATGTGTGCAACTCAATATTCTCCAAATAAACTTTTAATTAATCAGAGCCAGCTACTGTTGTTCTCATCTGAGAACCAGAACTAAAACAAAAGTCATTGCCAGGAGCACTATAAGGAAGAAAGGACCCAGCGCATTCACAGCCTGGGAAGCCAGTGGCTCTTGATAGGCACCATAGGCAGTTGCATGTTAGATCTGGGGTATAGGCAATGCGCCAGCTGAGGTTGGAATGTTAAAGAAAATGCTACCAAATTTGCAGATTATTTGTGTATAGTAGACTTAGCTTTCTGTTTTCAGCAAATTTCTACAAGAAAGAGATGAAAGCCTTAATGATTAGCATCTGTTCTACTTCTGAGAAAGATATATTAAATCTTCCACTATAATTGTTAATTTGTCAACTCCTTCTTGTAGTTCAGCCAGTTTGCTTTCTATATTTTGAAGCCATATTATTTTAGCCATACAAATTTAGAATTACTGTATTATCTTGGTGAGTTTAACCTTCTATCATTATGAAATGCCTCTTTAATCTCTAGTAATGCTTTCAGCTTTAAAATCTATTTCATCTGATACTGGCATAGCCTCATGTGTTTGTATCCTTTTACATTCAGCCTTCTGTATCTATGAATTTAAGCTGTGTTACTTGGGTAATCAAGGGGGTGGCCTGTGGTAGACGTTACTGGTTGTCTGTCTGTTCCCTATTTGTTTACATGGTTCTCAATTGTTTCCAGTATGTCCAACTAAAATAATTCACCTTGCTTACCTTACCTGCAGTTGTGGTTGGTCATGAGACGGTTCTGGCCAATGAGTTACAGGTAGAAATTCATCAGGAGGATACCCTTTCTTAATAAAAAGCAAAGTCCATTTTTCCCTTGAGCCTTTCCATTATCACCTGGAATTCAGACATAATGTCTGGAAACACAGTCGCCATTGCTGTGACCATAAATGACACATGCTAAGCAGTGAAAGCGGCAAATGGAAAAAGCTAGGCTTTTATGTCTTTGTGGAGGCTTGCCTGCCTGACTCTTGACTCAAGACTTCTCTGCTTGAAACAAACAGGCCTTACTTAAACCACTGTTTAGGGAGGGGGATCTCCATTAGCAGCTGAACACATTCTTAAGATAAACTGGTAATGTTAGGATTCAGAATCTCTAGGAAAGGAGCATCTGTACTTTTCTGTACCTAGAGATGCCAGGTTCCGTGAGGGAAGTGACTCTGTTCTCTCTCCTGTGTTTGGAGCCAGAATGATCAGTGTTTATGGGCCTTTGTAGATATATCTTTCTTCTTCTCTTATATGTGGCTGTTAATAAAATTTGTATATAGACAACCCTCTATTCCTAAAAGCATTTTCTAATTTGGAGAGACATATGGTTTTGTGATTAAGATCACAGTTTCTGGAGTTAGATAGCCATTGTTCATATCCCCACTTTTTGGTGACTCCTTGTATGATACTGAGCAGTCTCTTAACTTTCCTGAGTTTATTTCCACATCTCAAAAATGAGGAGAGTAGTAATGCCCACCTCATATAGTTGTTGCAGGATTACATGCAATTCTTCAGGAAAGCATGTAGGAGAGTATATACTGATTTTTTTTTTTCCATCAAGAGTTAAAATTTAATACTTGGAACTATTTTAGAATTTCTGCATTGGTTGAAAGAAATTTAAATAGCATCCCAACTCTAAAATTCAATAGCTCTGTTAAGTATACGAGGGTTGTGTGATAGGGAAAATCAGAACAAAAACTTTTTTTAAAAAACAGAATGGGAGAGAGAGGCTGAGTTTATTTAGATTCATGTGCATGAATGTTTCTGTATATTTACTTTAATATTACTTTAGCTTTGGAACTACTGAAAACATGATAACTTGTAGTCTGAGTGATGTTGGATTTGCCAGTTAGTTATGTTCGTTTACAAGAAAATATCTGAAAATAAATAAACATTCCAACATGTTGTGACTCCTAATTTTTTCTCCTAATACTTTTTGTTTTCCCCATAACAAAAGTGGAAGCCATCCTTAAGTGTTATTTGACATTTACAGAGCACCTAACAAGCGCAAGGCACTGGCATCTCTTATACCATAACACATTATGGTCTCTCGTTTTGAAAATGAGAAAACTGGGGAACCAAGAGACCAAACACTGTATCCAGATTAACTTGTATGTTAAATAGAGTTATTGGGATTTAAGTTAATCCATTTAAAATCTCTGATTTTGTCAGTATAATTCAAAACAGAAAGCAATTTAGCCCAAGTTTAATCATTTTTTAAGACAAAATATTAGAACATTGTTTCAGGAGTATTAAGGAAATAGGAATACTTTCATAATTCAAACTTAAAGAGTAGCCTTATTTTTCTTAAAGGAATGACTTTCTTTTCCAGAACAAAGAAACTTAAGGAGCCCAGTAGACCAATGAAGATGGAAATAAATGCAATATTTGGGGGATTTATGCAACCATGTGCTTAAAACCAAACTGAATAAGTATATACATAAAAAATAAATACTACCTATGGAAAATATATCTTTGATTTAGCAGAGATTAAAAACAAGTTTTTCCAAAAGAGAGTAAATTTATTCAATAAGAAAATAAACCATTTCTTTCCTTTTAATATCTTCAAATTCTAACAGATTTCCTTCTAACCGGAGACCATTGCTATATAAGAAAATTGTTAGCTGCTATAGTACCTTCGTATATTACTAATGTTAAAAAAAAATGTTGTCAGTTTGATACAGCTCTTCTAATGTTATGAATGTGTGCTTTTATTAAATTTCTCAAATATGATACAGCAACCCACAGTGGAAACACTTGCATTAAAATGATACTCAGACCAAATGTTCATGCTTGAATCTCTCATAAAATGCCTCTAGTGAAGCAGTGAATAGGCAGCTATAAACTCTAGGTATTTTAATTTGCTAATTGGTATTTTATTACCACCTTAATCTAAAGAGCTCTTGTATAAATTTATATGAAATTAGATAAAATTAGAATAAGCTTATGGTATCATTTGAAGAATCTATATTCCAACACAATTAAGAAAAGAAGTCTCAGAAGAACCCTCATAACCCTGAACCAATTGGCCATTTATTTGTTCTCTGATGTTTTTGCTGTCTCTTTCATTTCTATCCTGTATTAGAGGCAGGAAGCTAATGTTAATTTTTAGGTATACAAAAATAGTGATATTATTTTAACCTTCTAGAATATTTCAAAGTCTGACGTGCTTACTTACCTGTTGACCTTCCCTGGTTTTGGAAATATTGAAATATTTTCTTTTAAGTGAATGAGATCATCTGGAAAACTTAAAGTTTCTCTTCTGGGTTATCTAAAGGTTTAGTGGCGTTAAATATATTCACATTATTGTGCAACTAACACCACCATCCATCTCCAGAACTAGAAATATATATATTTCTTTATCTATATATATATATATATATATATAAACTTTTAAAAGTTTATATTTCTATAACTTTTTTGTATCTGCTAAATTTCAGCTACATGTTAACAATTACGGAAGCTAATGTTTCAGAGAATCATCAACTTCATTTCAAATTGCGGGCTAAATCACAAACTGAACCCAAGGTAAATCGTGTTATACATAAATATTAGTAGTAGTTAACATTAATGAGCACTTACTATGTGTCAGCACTAAGATAAGACCTTTACATGAACTATTTTGTTTATCCCAAAAGTCCTGTGATAAGGATATTATTATCCTTACTTTAAACATGAAAGAAACAAAGAGTGAGATTTGGTAATCAACAAGGAAGCAGGATCCCACAGTTTTATGTTTCTTTTGATTCCACATCCGTAGCATATTCAGGATTTATTGTTCCACTTTTGATTTTTGTCATCAAAGCCAATATTGGATCTGTGGCCCCCAGCTTCTTTCTCATTTTTAATCTTTCTATTCACAACAGAATATATCTTCTTCCTTAAAACAATTTTCAACTTTGTGTCATTCTCTCTTAAAAAAAAAAAAAAAAAAAAAAAAAAGATGCTTCAGTCTTATATACAAAATAACATACAAAAACAAAACCAAAAACTTGAAAACATGCCAGGTGATACTCCCTTTATGTCACGGTCCCTATATTGTATATCAACAAAATTTTACACCAGAGTGGTAAAATTCAACTTGATTGCAATCTCACGTTTCCTTTCTTTGTCAGGACATTTGCCTCTTGCTCCAATTAACTCTTTTATTTTAATTATTCCCACACAAGGCCCAACATGTCTCTGTAGCATTTAAATCCTAATGCTTCTTATAATCCAGAGAATCCAATCACTGCCCCGCAGACTGAGAGTAGCTAAAACCTCAGGCCCAGCACCTCTGGCTATCACTGGTCTCCTCCTTTTGTCTCAGTGCTCCATAAGCCTTATCATTTTGTAGCTGAGCCATGACTCAAACAAGGCAGGAAATACTCTAAATACCCTAACAAACAGGACCATTCTGGAGTTCAGTGGTTTTCAAAGACAACTTTAGTAGCATTTCTGTTAATATAATTTTATGTAGAAAGCTAATATGTATATATAAGAAAAAACAAATATCTGATTGAAACTCCAGAAATTTGATGCCCCTACTCTTGCCAATTCCTGACTTGTCTGAGGGACTCTAGGTATCTCCTGTAGCTTTCAGTAGCACAGTTGAAAACTGTGTTGAATAGTTAGCAGACATTAACTTTCTTTTTCTGATCTGGTCAGTTCCTCATCCTTCCATTATGAATAAAATCTAACAAAAATGTAGTTTATCTAGCATGCATTTTTCTTCATGGTAAAACTAAACATGAAAAGTTCACACTTACTAAATTGAATTTTTTGAAATGTTAGAAATAAAATATATCTTTTATTAAAATGCTATTAAAGTACTGAATAAAATCAATAAAAGATGTCCATGTTGTTGCAAGCCCCACAATTGGCAGTGAAATAGTGTCTGTCAAAATTGCAGCTGAATTATCCAAACACCTGTGCGGGCTCAGCCTCAGGACCTGTGAGAGTGGCTTTAATAACCACTCAAGTCTCGAGTGAATCAACATTATTTTGTCTAGTGCCTTCTTCAAACCTATCTTCTGCTTGCTTCTCCCACTTTAAAATAATTATCTCCATTCCCTTACCTTCAAATTGTTTCTCTGCCCACTTTGATCTGATTTCCATTTCTGCAGTTCTGCAAGGAAATAATAAAAACAACTTCTTCAAATGACCTCTTTGTTGCTAAATCCAAAAATCCTTACCTTATTTGATTTCTTTCAGGCATTTCCCTATTTAAGCTCCTTTTTTGGCTGTTGTAGCAGTGGTCCTCAGTGATTACTCAGCTTTCTTGATTTCAGTCTCTTTCCCTACTTGCTTCTTCTCTCTCGTGCCAAATGGTCATGCTCACCAGGGTTGGGTTCTCAGTCCTCTTCCTTTTTAAACAAATTCCCCAGGTAATTTGATTCCAACTTATTGATTTCACCCAATATAAATACAGGTAGATGATTCTCAAATTTCAATTCTAACTCCCCCTGAGCTGCAGATCCATATATCCAAGCATCGACTAGATATCTCCACTGAGCTATCTCAACAGATAAGTCAAACTCAATACAAAATTCAACTCAACATGTTTTCCTTCTTCAGACTGTCTTCTCTTTGATCTTTATGAATTGAGTAAATGATGCCATCATTCACTGATTCATGCCTGAAATTGGAAGTTAGGCTTAACATCTGTCCATGGATTGAAGCCTCACTAACCTATAACATAGACACTGTATTGTTTTCATCTTTGAGTCTCCACTTGGAACAGTATGTGCCACTTGTAGGTGTTCAAACCATGTCAAGGGCTTTTCTGAAAGTAGAAGTATGACATGTAGTATTTCTGGCTTAACGTATATCAGTGGCTCTCCCCATTCACATCAGGATAAAATCCAAAGTTTATGCCAAGACTTTGTCATGTAGACCTTGCCTTACTTCTACTGCCTCCTGCTTATAGCTACATCTCCAAAAGCAACTGAGCTTCAGTAGAATCCAACTACTTATTATTCTCAAAGTATGATCAGCTCTCAAAATTTTACTTCTTATCTTGCTGGGCACGGTGGCTCATGCCTGTGGTCCCAACACTTTGGGAGGCCAAGGTGGGCAGATCATTTGAAATGAGGAGTTCGACACCAGCCTGGCCAACATAGCGAAACCCTGTTTCCACTAAAAATATGGAAATTAGCTGGGCATGGTGGTGTGTGCCTATAGTTCCAGCTACTCAGGAGACTGGGGCAGGAGAATCACTTGAATCTGAGAGATGGAGGTTGCAGTGAGCTGAGATTGTGCCACTGCACTCCAGCCTGGGTGATGGAGCAAGACTCTGTCACATCTTCTCAAATATTTTCTCTTTGAGTTATCCTTCATGTCTTCACCAAATTCTAGTTATTCCTCAAGACTTAGCTTAGCTTACATTCTTTAGGAAGCCCTCTGTAGCTTCCATAACATTCTGTGCAAACCTCTGTGAACTCATCACCATGTTATAATTACTTGCTCACTCATCCATCTCCCCAGCTAGCCTATGAACATAATAAGAATCAGGACTGTCTTTCTTCTTTGCACCACTCCAGGTAGCTGGCACCTGATAATTTAAGATTATTTGCTGAAGAGATTCATAGGTTTTCAGAGCTTCATAAAAGAAGTTTTCTTAATTTCCTTTTAAAAAACAGTGGTAAAATGTCAGTACCACTAGGGGGCACAGACTAGTAACAGAATTTTCCAGTACACTAGCTCAAAGGAGATGTTTTCCTTCTGTGGCAATCTCTTCACATAGTTTCTAAATTATTAACAAATAACTATTCAAATGATTCCCAGAGAGATATGTTTAAATAGTTGGCTAAAAGATAGAGAGCAGTACTGACATATTAACATGAAAAAATGAAATCAGGTATAGTCAAATACAATTAACAGGGTTTTATAAATAAAGCTGAGGACAGTGTTAAGAAAAAGATCAAAATGTAAATACAATTTTAAGAAATTGATACTATGAGACTTGGGGCTATTTTTAAAATTTCAATACAGAAGAGTATCTATGCAGGGAAACTCCTCCTTTCACAGGAAAAGTGAAGAGAAATATTGAAGCTATTTCTGTGTTTGGAATAAAACCTCAAATCCTCCTCCAAGATAATCAATAGAAGCTTTCCAATACTTTTCTTTTGTAACAAAAAACCATCAAGATTATTAATACACAATAATCGGCTAAGTTTTTATTCAAAAGCTGATATTGATTAGTAGTTAAAAATCTAGTTTTGATTGTGTTTTTGTCCTGCCTCAGCTACTTTTTAGTTTTAAAAAAATATTAACTTGTCTACACCTCAGTTTCTGCCCGTATAATTGGATATGATTTGTAGTGCCTACTTATGAAACTATTGTCACAATCAGGTGAAATATTTTTTTTTCCCCAGGCTGGAGTGCAGTGGCACCATATTGGCTCACTACAACCTCCACCTCCCAGGTTCAAGCAATTCTCATGCTTCAGCCTCCCGAGTAGCTGGGATTACAGGCGTCTGCCACCATGCCCAGTTAATTTTCATATTTTTTAGTAGAGACAGAGTTTCACCATGATGGCCACGCTGGTCTTGAACTCCTTATCTCAAGTGATCTGCCCAGCTCGGCCTCCCAAAGTGCTGGGATTACAGGCATGAGCCACCATGCCCGGCCTGAAATAATTCTTGTAAACCACAGTGCCTAACACATAGAAAACACATGATAAGTATTTGCTATTATTTTGCTTCAACGATTGTGATCAGCACAATATTTTAGTAATTCTTAGAAACATTAATTTTGTTAGCTTCTGGAATAAAAATGGTGAGGACTCGTTGAGCCCTTTCTGCACTATTTCTCACCAGCCTCTCCTTAAGGCCACACTCATTCACACCTGCTTCCTTTCTGCATCCCTGGGGCAGAGGCTGTTCTGAGGAACAATGTCCCATTTGCTATGTGAGGTAGGCCTGGGATTCCTACTGTGTTAGAACTCTTATGCAGTCTGGCTAGGCTCATATAATCTCTGATGTTGTCTTGGGTTCTCTGATTAGTTTCCGCTTGTTGAAGAAACATCTCGAAAAGCTTGTATTGTATCTCTTAGAGATAAGAATTGTTGTTGAATGACCAAAACAAATGGTATATTTTTATGTTACATTAAAAATAACAGGAGATACATATATTTAGTGAACAAATGGTTATGATATCTATGAAATGCATTGTAGTCGCTATGCTTATTGGTTTGGTTATGGCCTGATTGGAAGGAAATAAAAGCCAAGGAGAAGGGTGGTGTAGCTTAAAGGGACTTCTATTCAGGAGTCTGGAGACTTCCTCTAAGCCTGCAAGGCAAATTGCTGAGCCCTGCGTAAGTCATTAAACAGCAGCCAACCATGAATTTTCATTTCTCCAATAGTGCCTTTTCTTTTTATTATTTTCTACTTTCTTAGTTTTATGTTTGCCCCTTCATTATGTGCCCAAGCAGACCCATGTCACATGCATTTCCCTTTTATTATAGGGTTTAAGAATTCTATTTATCATTCCTACTCTTTTTAGCCCAGGAATTTCATATTGGATCAAAATGCATTCCTATCACTAAAAAGTGGCACTTCTATCACTCGCTAGTTGATTAGAACCATGAACATGACTTAGTGGGAACATGTCTTGCAGTAGGAGATTGGGGCAAATGAGAAAATGGGTAGGCATGGAGAAGAAGGAAAGTGGGAGAGAAATGGGTCATTGACACTTTGTGAAACTGGTCCAGATCT
Organism: Cebus imitator; assembly: GCF_001604975.1. Taxonomy (NCBI): domain Eukaryota; kingdom Metazoa; phylum Chordata; class Mammalia; order Primates; family Cebidae; genus Cebus; species Cebus imitator. Next base: position 415,578 of record NW_016107945.1, read on the forward strand.
AGTTATTCTGCCCTTCTTGTGGGCATTTAAAGTCTTTTCTTGTGCGTCTCTAGCTCATGCATAGAATTTTAAATATTATTATTTCAGAGTACCTTTCAGAAAAAAATACAATGGGATAGAAAACAAACTGAGGACAGGTGCAGTGGCTCACACCTATAATCCCAACACTTGGAAGGCTGACGTGGAAGGATTGCTTGAGTCCAGGAGTTTGAGACCAGTCTGGGCAACACAGCAAGACCCCATCTCCAAAAAAGAAAAAGAAACACACTGAAGTAAAATATCTCTAGAAACTATGTTCAATTGAAACCATATCCATGTAGGCTTCAGAAAATGTTTCCAAGGTCATAAATTTCAGGCATGCATCTTACACATATAGAGAATGAATGAGTAAAAGCAAACACATCTCAAAAGATGGGGAGGGCAAATCAACTCACATACTGTAGCAGTTAACATTTGCTTTTACCTCTACCTCTTCACAATGCTCTAATGTAATTATAATGCACAGAATATACACCATGTTGTTTTACTCACTGCTAAGTAAGCCTATCCTCTTTCTAATATTTGAATTTTAATATTTCAGCAAAACGAACTAATAAAAGCCAGTTTCCTAGCAACATCTCTATTCAAAGGAACAACAAAAAAGCTTAATCACAATCACTTTATTTTCTCCAAAGTTAATTCTGGTTTTTTGAGGGAAGTTAGCAGGTAGCAAATAAGGCAAGGTGCAAACAGAGACTCTTGTAGGAGAGGCTGGCACAGCCTCACTTGGCTTTTTCTTTCTGGGCATTGAAGGGTAGGGTGATTAGAGCTTCAGCTACGCCAGTCTTTCCCAATGGTTGCGGACAGAGAGCTTGATACAAAAACCCAGAACCAAGTGCTGTTTTATCCATCCTCTGCTGGAGATGCAGATTGCTTGGTGGAAGGAACAATGAACTAGAAAGCCAGGCTGTTGGGTTCCTAGTAACTCTCACACTACCCGCGAAAACTTGAGCGGGTCACCTTTTTCTGGGCTGTGTGTACAAATGGCAGTTACTCTAGAAGACATAACTCAAAGGTCTCTCCCAGCAGTTCAGAACTGCTACCAATGACCGGGTCTTTTTATTTTTATTTATTTAATAAAGCTTAAGTGGCATTTGCTTAATTAGTAACACAGTTTCACTTGCTGCATCCCGAGAAAAGCATTACTTGGAAATTAAGCAGCTGACTCTGTTCCAGGGAAACGGGTCCCTGTGTCCTGCCTTCCTGAGACTTCCTGCCTGCACGCGGGACCCAGCCTCGCCAGTAAGATGGAAGTGACCTTACCTACCCAGCGATAGCTGAAGTCTGCAACAAGGAAAACAGAAGTTAAGAGGAAGTGGTTTTCATTTTATTGCCTGCAGAAAGGTCAAGATTTTGACGTTTAAAGAGGGCACACGAGTCATTTTAAGTCTCCAGATCTTTCACCCTGAAAGTCCCTGCACAGAAACTCCATAGGGAGTCTAAATATAGAAACAGCAACCCCCCTCCGCCCCCTCCGCCCCCTCCGCCCTCAGTCCGGGTCCCGCGCAGCTCTAGGATTGGAGAGCTTACTCCAGGGCGCTCTCTGCATCTGCCTCGAATAGCAGGGCACGGAGCAACGTCTCTCGCACCTCCACAGTGCGTGGGTGTGAAGTGTATTAGGGGAAAGCTAGAGTGACTCTGGGTGCTGGTGCTCGGCTCACAGTCACGTGGCGTCGCTGCCAGCTGCACAGAGCTCCCAGCTAGCTAATACTGCCCAGAGGCTTGGGGGAAAGGAGGGAGGGAAGCAGGCTCCTGCCGATGACCAGGAGCCGGTGAGAGGGCTTCACACAAATAATAGTGATAATAACAAGTAAAAGCAAAGCATTTAATTTGAGCTATTGCAGGAGATAGAAATCAGCTGCTGCGAACGTGGGTGTGTGGATAGGGTGGGGGTAATTGGGAAAGTATTTATCTCCGAGGGGAGGAGACAGCTGCAAGAAGACTTTTGCCTTAACATTAGGAAAGGGAAAGGCCCAAGGAATCCACCTTGCAACTAACTATCTGCTATGTCTTTGTGGTGAAAGCTTAGTTTTCCCTTCAATTTAATTTGGTGACTGTTTTCTTTCAAATTTGGGGAAAGCCACTCTGTTGGAAGAAGTCCCCGAGCCTTTCAGTTTTCCCCATGCTGAATGTGAGGTTTAAACTGGTTTTTCTTTGTAATACACTGTTTCTGAAGGCCAGAGGCAGAGGCCAGTGTGGTACCATGGCCTCTCTCTCCGCCCAGGGCTCATGGGCTTTAGGCCACCCAGGTGCCAGAGGTGGTGGAAGACCCAGTCTTTTGTTCCTTGCAATAGGTCTCTAAGCTTGTAAGTTACATCAGGTGTGTGTATGGGGGAACCCCGAGAAGCCGGCGTCCTGGACTCCCCACCCTCCAGGTTTTCTTTCCCAGACACTGGGGTCCTCGCCGCCGCTGCTGCTGAACTTCGCAATCATATGACTTTCTCCGACTTAAATGGAAATTTCTTGACAGAGGGAACTGGGTTTGTTTTCCCAGGCTTCGCGCCTCAGTCAGGCGGAGTCCCGGGCAGCTCGCTCACCGCGGAGGAGCCACTTTGGAGTTTTACGCCCTTTCCACACCCCACCCATGGGCTGGAAAGGATGTTCAGTTACTCGCGGGCTTGTCTGATACTGGGATGGAAAGTCACAGTACGCAGGCTGGAGTGAGGCGCGGGAAGATGCCTGGTCCTTGCCTCGCGGACTCTGAGGCCGCCTCCTTCGGGTCTGTTCACTGAACTGCTGAGGACTCGCGGGTGCGCGGGGACCCGAGTGCCACTGCCTGGAGCGTTACCTTGCGCTCCAGCCCCCAGTCTAGCTAATACCTGGAGAGCAGGGCTGTTCCCGCTCCCACCCCTTGCGGAAGGATGGCAGGATCCGGCGCAGCAACGTAGCGGCGGGAGAGCACAGCGACCTGCGTCTCCAGTTTCTCTTCAGGACACAAGATTGACTTCACCTTCCGGACAGCTGCAAAGCTCCTGCCAGAACCAAACCAAATTCGCACCTCGGAGAGGGGCTTCTGGAGCCGATTCACTGCAGGGCGTGGGGAGGAGGAGAGAAGGAAGAAAGGGGGAACCTGAGGCTGGGTGTGCGCGCGAGGGAGCGCGCCTCGGAGCGCCCCGCAGTCCCCCACTGCATCCCCGGGGGCACTTCAGGAATGAGGGAGCAAGAGAAACCCTCTCAAAGTGACGCCTCAAACAGGTCCGGATTTAGAATTCGAAGCTAAAGGCGGTTAGAAATTGGGACTCCTCGGCCTCCTTTGCAGCCCCTCCTCTCCCGCCCCGAAGCCCGGGCGGTTCGCTGGCTGCCTGCTTCCCCGCCCCCGGCTCGGAGGTCTCTAGCTGGCGGGCGCCCCGTCGGCTGCCAGCTTCCTCCTTGAAACCCGCCGGCGCACATGAGGCCGCTGCCCCCGCCGCAGGCGCTGGCGGCCCCCTCGCGGTGCCCGTGGTGATGCCATGCCCCGCCACCACGCGGGAGGAGAGGAGGGCGGCGCCGCCGGGCTCTGGGTGAAGAGCGGCGCAGCGGCGGCGGCGGCGGGCGGGGGGCGCTTGGGCAGCGGCATGAAGGATGTGGAGTCCGGCCGGGGCAGGGTGCTGCTGAACTCGGCAGCCGCCAGGGGCGACGGCCTGCTACTGCTGGGCACCCGTGCGGCCACGCTCGGTGGCGGCGGCGGTGGCCTGAGGGAGAGCCGCCGGGGCAAGCAGGGGGCCCGGATGAGCCTGCTGGGGAAGCCGCTCTCCTACACCAGTAGCCAGAGCTGCCGGCGCAACGTCAAGTACCGGCGGGTGCAGAACTACCTGTACAACGTGCTGGAGAGACCCCGCGGCTGGGCGTTCATCTACCACGCGTTCGTGTGAGTACCCGCGCCCCCTGCCACGCCCGCTCCAGGGGACCCCTCTTCCTGGCCCCCTGGGGCGTGCTCCGCGCTCGCGCCCTTGGTCCCCGCGAGCGTGCACACGTGGTGGCTTTTATTTCTTCGCACGTGTTTGTGGTCTTCCTTCGGGAGCCTCTCCCCTCCCCCAACCCCACTTCTCCCATCTCTACAGCTTGAACCTTTTCCCCGAGGACACCCAATGAACTCCCCGGTAGCTTCAGCTCCCCGGGCAAGAGCAAGGCAGACACGGGACTTAGGTTGAGCGGATAATTGGGAGCAATTAGGTCCCAAGATACGTAAACTTCAACCGAGCGGGGCGCCCGGGAGCTGGGGAATGCAAAGGGAGGACAGGCGCCCGGGTGAGGCTTGAAAGTGTATTGGAGAGGTTAGGAGGTGATGGCAGGGTAGGACCGGGAAGAGGGAGGAGGCACCGAGGGCTAGGTCCTCAGTCCTAGGGGCGGAGTAGGGGAAGTTGCTACTTGGTGGAGAGAGCTGCTAGGTTTTAAGTGCGCCCGGAAACACGCCTCGCCACCACCCAGCCACCACCAACGGAAAATCTGTCAGTGCATGTAGCCCTTCCTGCCACGGAGAAGGTGGCCGAGGTCTAGAAGGGGCCAGCTGGCCAGGCGAATCGACGCTCCCGCGCTGCAGGGCGCGGGGAGGCAGCGGGGAACCTGGGGCGCAGGAACGCAGGCGGAGGTGCGACAGCAGAAGCGCAAATGGGTCGCCTCGGACAGAAATCAGGCAGTGGGTTAAGTCCCTATTTGTGGCGCGGAGTCAGAGAGAGAGAGAGAAAGAGAGAGAGAGAGAGAGAGTGTGTGTGTAGTAAGCCTTCTCCATCTAGCAGAGAATGCTTAATGAGAAAATGATTGGAAGCAAATGTTTATTTTTCCCTTAGGCATTTAAAACCTTTCAGTGGCTTTAAAGTTTACTACCGTTTTTCCCACAAAGTCCATTCATTCAGTCTCCTATTAGAGTTACGTTTATCTGGGCATTTTAAGGTTGTTTTTATAACGTTACCTCATGTCTAATTTTTTTTCTTTCTCTTCTCCTTTTTCTTCCTCTCTTTTTAGTATTATTTCTGCTTTTTTAAGATGAAATATAAAGACATCAACCTTAGAAGACCAGTAGAGAAAGTTGCAAATACTCACTGATACATTCCTTGTTTCCTAGTAAAATAAGTTTTGAGCACACGGACTAGGTTTATTTTAGAAATAAGGTGTGTCATCCATACATAGCTCTCTCCTGGGTTGGAGAATTGGCGTCAACACCAGAAACGTGTTTTGAAATAACATGGAAGAAGGGCTGGTTTTGTAAATAGGTGAACCTGGAATTCAACCACATAGGAGTCAGGAAATTGGTGGAGCCTACAATCTGTGGGGCTCTGGTGTCTGGAAAATTTTACAGTCCCAGATTGATGTGAACATGTAGCATTAGACAGAATATTCCAGCCAACTTTCTGTTTTACAGTGCACACAAGGAGAACAGTTGTGTTGCATCATTATTACATCAAACGGTATAACTTTTATGTAAGATTCACATTTATTTAAATATGGTTAGGGCAATGATAGAGAAATGCTACTGATAATTTTCATGTTCATCTCTTCTGAATTGGTATATAATTAAACATATTAATAGTCCTGGTAAATTATTTTGACCTGTCAGAATATACTAAAACAACTTAGCAATGATGATGCTCAATTTGGCAGCAAATATATACTGTATGGATTTTTTTTTTTTTTACAAGTGTGCTCAAAATATTTATGGCATTGAATTTTAAGTATGATACCATTTGTAGCCTTTCATTTTTGGTATATTATACGTTGTATATTCAGAGATAGTTAAAACCTTGGTTGGGGCACATACTTTGCATCTCCTAACTTGTGCTTGAACGTGAATGAGAACTTGCAACATTTTCTTTTCCATGTGTTGGTGTTAACAGGTTTTTATGGGCTTACAGAATTTTAAAACATTGATAAATGATTTTTCCAAAGGTTCAGGTTAGATACTTCTCTATCCACCAAGATTTATCAGTCTAGAAGTGTCTTCAGTGGTAGATAGGAAATAAATTATGTATTTAGTAGATGTAGCTAATGTGAGGTTTTGTATTGTACATTTTACAGTCAGAAACTGTAATGCCTCAGCAATTAGATAGGGGTGCTAGATCCACATTAGCTCAAAGAGGGAATGGATAGTATCATCTTCTGGGAGGATTGTGCACAACTAAGCAGACCCTGGGGGAAAAGGCCATCTTTGGCAGTTACTGCTTGTGATTTTTAAGTGAGCTCTAGAATAGCCAGACTTTACACATTACATTCATAAATCGAAGTTGTTTTACACTGTAAGTCTAACTAGACCGCAAGAAAATAATTTTGAGAGAGGTGTAACTAACTAATTCCCTGCCAGCCTGGGAATCCCCAAATCTTACTTTAATAACAGTCTTTGTAGCATATTAAGGTTCTTGCCAAAAACAAGTGCACTGTGATTAATGAGGTACTTCAGGGATGAATTTACTTGGTCAACCAGTGTTTCACTGCCAAGAAACAAGAAAAGCACGTTTAAAGTTATGCTTGAGGTAAATATAAATTTCTATTATGCAAAAATAATTATAATGATATTTTAGGGGTATAAAATGTCTTTTCAAGAGTACATATCTTAGCCTATTGATAGAGAGGCTGGACAGTGCAAGAGACGACCTACTTCAAATACCCTTAAACTTTATAAATTAGTGGAGATTAGGAGATCCTTGCCCTTACTGTTCTTTAGGATTTACCAGACAGCCATATTTCCCATCTTCGTTTTTCTTCATTTTACTAGTGTGCTATTCAAATATGAGGTGACTCATTTCCTTGAATGTTGTTTGTCCCTTTTTAATTCCTCCTTGTTTAAGGAAAATTTTGGAAGAATAATGAGGGTAGTAGAGGAACACAGGATAGGGCTTCGTATATAAATTTGCATTAATACAGCAAATGTGGTTCTGAGAAATAACATGGCAAATGATATTGCAGATACATGTAATTGATCTCTTTGCCTAATGTATCTTTGTCTGAATTAATGCTATGGATGTGAATTTGTAGATATTTTAAACAAGGAGACAAGAAGTCACCCAAGCTAGGAGCTCTGAAGTCATCATTTTTCTCATAGTTACTGCCACTTGCCAGGCAAATGGTCATTAAATACTGTTTGTTTACTTTATAGGTAGTGTTCAAATACATTCCCTTTTTTTCTTTACTACTACTATTCCATTCTGCTTCTTGCCTCTCCATTGGATGATTTGTAATTTTCTCCTGTCTGATTGTCTGGGCTTCTGTTCTCAGCCTTTTAACTCTCTGCTCTAACATCATAGTGTTGTTTGTAAAATGCAAATATCATCATATCATCCTTTTGCCTAAAATATTTCCATGACTCTCATCATCTCCTTCATCTATTTATCCATCTACAAGTATTGGAGTGTGTATTATGTGCTAATTCCCAAATTAACAAGGCAAAGGCCTCCACTCTGGAGGAAGGAAAAGACTCCATCAAGGGATGACTATAAGCCTGTGAATAAGTATGAAGCAATGCTATTGGTGTGTTTAGAGGGTTAGGTTACAAGGTGACATAGAAAGAAAAAAAAAGTGAATCCTGGGCAGAAACATCAGCACACGGTTCAAAGGGGAAGTGAGGTGTGAGCAGAGTTTCCACAAATGAGTAATTTTCAGGTAGGCGCAGCAGGAGGGAGTAAACAATCTTGACAGAGAAAATAGTTTGAGGAAAGATATGGGGTTGTGGATCAACACAGTAATTCTATGTACTGTTAAGTATTTTCAGGGTGAAGAAAGCCACAAGAAGGTTAGAGCAAAAGGCAAGTAACCAATCTTTTGGATAGCTTCAGATGCTGACCATAGAATCTGGTATTTATCCCATAGGCAGTAGTGGTCATGGAATGGTGATAATCAGGGAAATGACATAATCAGATATAAATTTTGGAAGGATCTTCTTTTCATCATATCAGCAAATCAGAGTGCAAAATGGAGTCAAGATGGCTTATAAGAAGATGATAGCAATTGTGCATTTTGCATTCATTTGTTCATAAACGTATTCTGTGAATGTCTGTTGACTATTAACTATATGCTGTGGACCATACTAGAAAGGTGAGAGATGATTGCCTAAGGAACTAGGGTAGTAACTGTGGAGATGAAAAGGAGGAGTTTAACCAAAGAAATGTTAAGGAGACAAAATTGGCAGATTGTTTTCACCAGTCTGACATGTGGTATGAGGAACGTGATTCTGACTTGATTGATTTGAGGAATGAAAGTACCATTCACTAATGTATGGAACAAAGAGTGAAGGGCAAATATTCTGGTGAATATAATGGGTTCAGATTTGAACATGCTGGGTTTTAGATGTTTTTGAGTCTTTCAGGTGGAGATTGTAAGTGGTGGGAACATAGCGGCGGACGAGACACAGTCTAATTCCAACAATGTTAGATCAGCAACCAGAACTATTTCTGGCACATAGAGAACACTCAATAAAATATTTTTGAACAAATGAATTCATTTATAAATCTGAAGTTTTATCTAAATATCTAACCAGATATTTAGCTTTGAAAGCTTCTGTCAGTTTTGTGGTAATTAAAGCAATGAGTAGAAACAATGAGATAGTCCAAAGAATGCAGAGAGTGAATGAGGGCATAGTGGAGGCCAGAGACTGGGGAACACCACCACCAAGCAGTGGATGAAGAAGTAAGAGCCCACAGAAGAACCTGAGAAAAGCTTGACAGTAAACAAAAGGCCAAGGGAAAATCCGGGAGACCTTATTTTCATGAAAGCCAAGGAAGATGCATATGGAAAGAAGGTTATGGCCAGCTGTTTCCAATGCTGCAGAAAGTTAGGTAAGATTTCATTAGATTGCTCATTGCTGCTGCAGCTTCAGTGGAGTGCTGAGGGTCGTAAATATGATTCAGGTGGACTGAAGAGTAGTTAAGACTTGGGAAAATGAACATAGTAGTATAAGTTAGACTCCAGATTCCTTGGAAGAATTCAAACAAGCCCCTCAGGGCATGGACTCCCATGTAGCTGCTCCCCTCTAATATGCACTCTAAGCCCTACCCTTACTGCCCTGCTCCACCCTGTGTCTCACCACGTTTTTGCTCATGCTGTTCTCTTGGATTCTGCCTACATCTTGCACCCTGGCTGTTAAACTCCTAAGGTTTCTTCAAAGAAGAGTTCACAGATCACTTTCTCTTGAGCATATTTCCAAACAGTCTCCTTCCTTCCGCCGGGATAAGTTAGGTGCCCCTTGTCTCAGGTTCCATGGCACTCTACCAATGTCATTATAATGGTGCTTCCCTGATTGTATTGTCATCATGGGCTACTTGGTCTGCCTCTTCCACATGAGAGTGAGCTTCTATACAGTGAAACTCCTACTTATCTGGATATTAAGTGCCTAGCAAGGTGCCTTGTGTCTCATAGACCCACCATAAATACTTGCTTCATGAGTAAGTAAATAATTTTCCTTATAAGCCCTCCACAGAGGAGCTTCGGAATCAGCTGAAGCTGAAGGAACTACCAAGTCTTTTCGGTTTTCTTAGAAGTAAGATACTGATGATTTATTTAAAAGAAAAAAGTATGGGACTAGAAGTAGGAGATGAGTGCTTTGCAACTTTGCCACTAATTAATTCTCTAAGTCATTTCACACTTCTGGGTCTCCAAATCTTCATCTGTAATGTGGGCACAATTGTGTCTGTGATCCGAGATGGTGGAGGATACTGTAAAATGTCTAAAATACTATCATAAAAGGGAAAGAGTATTTGGAATAAGAAGTGATATTTACTTTTTATCGTTTCACTTTCTCATCTCTGAGCTGGAGGTTGCCTCTTAACTAATTGCTTTAACTTAATTCCTAAATCCTAAATCCCCAAGGTCTCTGTGCTGCATAGTAGCCACTGTGATCCCCTACTCCGAGACTGAGTCTCACTCTGTTGCCCAGACTGGAGTGCAGTGGTACAATCTTAGCTCGCTGCAGCTTCAGCTTCCCGTGTTCAAGTGATTCTGCTGCCTCAGCCTCCTGAGTAGCTGGGATTACAGATGTGTGCCACCACACCTGCCTAATTTTTAAAACATTTTTGATAGAGATGGGGTTTTGCTCTGTTGGCCAGGCTGGTCTCATACCCCTGACCTCAAGTAATCTGCCCACCTTGGCCTCTTAAAGTGCTGGGATTATAGGCGTGAGCCACTGTGCCCAGCCCAAAGTGATCTTTCTAAACATTTAAAAAAACACATCGCTCCTCCTCTGCTTGGAGGGGGATCTGTTTATTGCTTGTCTCTTCCCCTAACCTCCAACTCTTTAAAGGCAGGGATTTCTGTCTTATTCACTATGTCACCAGCACCCAGAACACTGCTGTCACATAAAAGATGCTCCATGCATATATGCTGATTCACTTACTGACACCCCAGATCTCCAAAATACACTATTAGTCCCCTTGTAGAAGATGGAATTTTACTCTGTTGGCCATTCTGTGTGTCAGACGCAGTTAGACCTAATGAATTACTTTATTTTTTACATATATATTCTATTCCGAATTAAGTCTCTATAGAGATTGATGTCTACATAATCTTTTTGCTCCTGTATCCTTTAAAAAAAATCGTTGATTTCTCTTAAGTCTACAGAGGCCTTATAGAAGTTATACTGCTTTATACTGTGCTGATATATAAAATGCTCCATATTCTTCTAATCAGTCTTTAGAAATCTAAACAATGCTATTGTACTTGAGGACCATATTACAATAAGAAATGCTGAAAAATGTTGCAGTATCAGTACCTGGAATATTATAGCCTAAAAGGAAATAAAAGAAAAGGATATTTCAAAATGTAATGAAGGACTGATACAAAAAAAAATTACAAACAAGAAAGATAGTCAGCAGCCTTCTGAAAATTGCTTGAAAAGAAGTAGTGCCAGTTTTAATTTTTAATTGCAAATGGCTATTTTGGCTGATGAAAATGCCAGCAGAGCATGTTTTATCCTAGCCCAGTGGTGTGAAACTACTTGAAGCCCAATTGTTGAACAGCTACAGCTCATAGTTACATTTAATGATATGTGTGTGTTTTCATTTTAATTTCCTTTTTCTTCAGCCATTTATGAGTGCATTATTTGAAGTTTTATTTGGTTGCAACCTGGGAGAAAGATTGGCCACACATCTGTTTTTTTTTTTTTTTTTTTTTTTTTTCTTCCACAGTTAGGGAAATTCTTTGTTGGTCTCAGACTTTCAGGTGATCTTTTAATCCTTTGCAATCAGTGTGTCTAAAGAATGAACTTCCTAAATGTTATTAAAGTCATCAATTTCTAAACTTAAAAATAGCTTGAACTTTTTCATCATATACATTTATGTATTGTGCACATATATCTCACACTCATACAAATACACGTGCAACATAAATACTGTACCTTTTAGCAGATAATTTGTGTTAATGCAAATATGTCTATTTCCCTTTGTTTTGATCCTCTGAAAGACACTTGAATAAAATGCAAGTTAGAAATAAAAAGAACATTAACTTTACTCTTGATAATGTAGAGCTCATCTCATAATTTGAAAGATAAATTTTTACATGATGAAGAGATATACACCTTTTACAGACTCAGTCATAGTGGTTACTGTTCTCATTTATTGTACCTGTAAAGAAATTCTAGAATCCCTATTCCTTCTTCAGTCAGTGGCTGGATAATCTAATAATCCATCATTTTTCATTTTAAACAGTCAATTTAGCATTTGATTAACAGCAATTATGTATGCCAGGTAATGTGCTAGGTGCTGGTGGTTCAAAAAAGAGGAATGCTGTGGACCTGACCTCAAAGAAATCCGTTGGAGAATATGAGAGATTTAGATTCAATGATCAACTTTACTTTTACTATACAAGTACTAGTTTTTTAATCTATAAAATATCAGTGCCAGTTTCTTCATCTATAATATAGGAATAAAATACTTCAAGGTGTTATGATATTTTATGTATAGTATTATGATTACATAATGCTTTATATATATATTTATATATTTTTTTCACACAGCATGGTGGCCTTCATTGAAACTAGAGGGAAAAATAGAGACAATGTGGCAGAAGGCTGTTTTTCTACAGTAAAGGTCTAGGGTTTTATCCTATATGTGATGGGCAATCTTTGAGGGAGATAGGATTTAGGCAGGTAATAATGTCATTGGATTTTCATTTTATACTGCTCACTCTGCTAGCTCTGTCAGTGATGGCTTGAGGGAGACAAAACTGGAGGTAGAGGATAAATTTTAAAACTGTTGCCGACTTAAGCAAGAGATTATTAGGACTTAGATTGGGGCAGTGGTAGTAAGGATGGTGGAAAAGTAAGGCAATAGAATTGAAGTGTATTAGTGAATGGTTGAATGTGGAAGATTAAGAGGTATAGATTTGTTATTTCCAGATTATTGGATTGGGTGGTTGGATAAATAGTGGTGCTGTTAACTGAGATCAATATAGGTGGAACCACAGGGAATTTCCAAAGCTAAACTCCTTTTATCACTGCAATTGCAGGAATTGCAGTGATAAAATGAGTTTAGCTTTGGAAATGCTAAGCTTTCAGTGCCTATGGAAATTCCAACTGTAAATGTACAGTAACTCTTGGATTATGATTTTAAAGACATAAAAATACAGACAGGAGTTAAAATCACGAGGAAAGCAAATAAAGAGTAGGTCAGGAATGGAAATCTGGAGAATACCAACATTTAATTGATGAGCAGAGGAAACAAGGAATGAAATGGAGTAGACAGCAGGCTGTAAGGAAACACTAGACAAAAAGTAGCCAACTCTGAAATGTAAAGAATGGTTTAGTAAGATAAAGACCCATCAGAAATTACCATTAGATCTGGCAGTGTGGAATTCTTCAGTGATTTTTTTAACCTCACCAGTGTTAACCTTCAGTAAAGCAGTGAGGGCAGAGGCATATTGTTGTTAGCTGAGAAATGAATCAGAAGTGAGGAGAGGAAACAGCATATTTAGGCCATATGTTCAGTTAGTTTGGCAAGAATAAAAGAGAGATTGGACACTAGCTACAAGGAAATACAAGGCTAAAAGGAAAATCGAGAGAATAAAATTATAGAGAAGAAGATTTTTTTTCTATCTATATTTTTAAATTTTACTTTTGTTCTGGGTTACCTATGCAGATTGTGCAGGACTGTTACATAGGTATACACATGCCATGGTGGTTTGCTGCATCCATTCCCCCCGTCACCTATGTTAGGTATTTCTTCTAATGTTATCCCTACCCAATCTCCCCACCCCCTGCTATCCCTACTCTAGCCCCTCACCCCCGCAGGCCCCAGTGTGTGATGTTCCCCTCCCTGTGTCCATGTGTTCTCATTGTTCAACACCCACTTATGAGTGAGAACATGTGGTGTTTGGTTTTCTGTTCTTGTGTCAGTTTGCTGAGAATGATGGTTTCCAGCTTCATCCATGTACCTGCAAAGAACAACAGCTTATTCTTTTTTATGGGTGCATAGTATTCCAGCAGATTTTTTTTTTTTTTAAATCACAAATAATAGTCACTTTAATTACTATGTGGACATTGTTCTAAATGCTTTATGCACATAATTCTTTTAATCCTCAGAATAACCCTAATAAGTAATATTAGTGTTATCACCTCCCTCTTAGCAAACCAGAATACCAAATTGGGGGGAGGTTTAATAACTTGTCCAAAGTCAGCTACTGAGTTAATGGCAGAATGGGGCTTTGAACCAAGGCAGGTTGGCTGAGAGCCACACATGCTTAGGCACTATAATATTTTCTTTTTTTTTGCCTGTTAGATTTTTTTTCCTTTTTTAAAAAAATTCAACTTTTATTTTAGGTACAGGGGGTACATGTGCAGGTTTGTTGCATGGGTAAATTGCATCCAGGTAGTGAGCATACCACCCAATAGGTAGTTTTCAACCCATGCCTCTTCCCTTCTTCCACTTCCAGTAGTCCAAAGTGTCTGTTGTTCCCATGTTTACATCTATATGTACTCAGTATTTATCTCATTCTTACAAGTGAGAACATGTGGTACTTGGTTTTCTGTTCCTGCATTAATTCACTTAGGATTATGGCTTCCAGCTGCATCCATGTTGCTGAAAAGGACATGACTTTATTCTTTTTATATGGCTACATAGAATCCTGTGGCGCAAATGTACCAATTTTTTTTTTAATCCAGTCCAACACTGATGGGCATCTAGGTTGATTCCATGTCTTTGCTGTTGTGAGTAGCGTAGCAATGAGTGTATGACTGTGTGTGTCTTTTTTGTATAGTGGTCTATTTTCCTTTGGGTGTACAGCAAGTATTGGGATTTCTGGGTGAAATGGTAGTTCTGTTTTAAGTTCTTTAAGAAATCTCCAAACTGCTTTCCGCAGTGGCTTAACTAACTTACATTCCCATTAACAGTGTATAAGTGATCCCTTTTCTCTGCAACCTCACCAGCATCTGTTTTTTGACTTTTTAATAATAGTCATTCTGATGGTATGAGATGGTATTTCATTGTGGTTTGATTTGCACTTTTTTGATGATTGGTGATGACGAACATTTTTTCCATATGCTTATGGGCTGCTTGTATGTTTTTTGAGAAGTGTCTGTTCATGTCCTTTGCCCATTTTTTAATGGGGTTATTTATTTTTTGTTTGTTGATTTGTTTAAGTTCATAGACTTTGGATATTAGACCTTTGTCAGATGCATAGCTTGTGAATATTTTCTCCCATTTTGTAAGTTGTCTGTTTATAAATCAGAGATAACACAAATAGAAAAACATTCCATGCTCGTCGATTGGAAGAATCAATATGTTAACATGGGCATACTACCCAAAGCAGTTTACAGATTCAGTGTTATTCTATCAAACCACCAATGTCATTCTTCACAGAATTAGAAAAAACTATTCTAAAATTCATGCGGAACCAAAAAAGAACCCAAATAGCCAAAGAAATCCTCAGCAAAAAGAACAAGGCTGAAGTCATCACACTATCCGAATTTAAACTATAAGGCTATAGCAACCAAAATAGTGTGGTACTCGTACAAAAACAGACAACAGACCAATGGAACAGAATAGAAAACTTAGAAATAAAGCGACACACTTAAGATCTGATCTTCAACAAGGTCAAAAAAAACAAATAATGGGCAGAGGACTCCCTGTTCAATAAATGGTGCCTGGATAACTGGCTAGCCATATGCAGAAGCATGAAACTGGACCCTTACCTTTCACCATATACAAAAATTATCTCAAGATGGATTAAAGATTTAAATATAAGACGTCGAACTAGAAAAAATCCTAGAAGAAAACCTAGGAAGTAGTTTTCTCAACATCAGCCTTGGTGAAGAACTTTTGACTAAATACCCAAAAGCAACTGAAGCAAAACCAAGAATTGACAGGTGGGACCTAATTAAGGAGCTTCAGTCACTATAATCTTGATTGTGGATGGTACATGCAGGCCCAGGGCTCCTCATTTCAGATGGGTAGAGTAATTATAAAAATTACTTTGGGTTCTAGTATAGCTCTTAGCAATATAGTGTATACACAATAAATGTTTGTTGAATAAATGAATTATAGTTGAAATTATAACCTAGCATCAGGAAATTACTTATAACTTGGTGTTAAGCATGTTTCTTTCTCTGCTTTCAAATTCTAATCAGCTTAAGTTCTGATTTTTCTATAAATTTCTTTCTGACAGTCCTGGCTTATTTTCTTACCATTATACACTTCCCCTAGTCTTTGTTATTTGGACTATGTATTTTATTCCTTAATTACATTATTACATTGCATTCTAATTTGATTTTTATCTAATTCTTTACAAATAGTTTGTGCATGTTTAAAGAAACCAAAGTACGCTCTCTTTGGTACTTCAAACAAATCCTGTGTTTGGCATTAAGCCCAGGTTTTCATTCTTTTGATTTTTGTTAGTTTTCGAAACAGAGTCTCACTCTGTTGCCCAGGCTGGAAGGCAGTGGCGTGATCTCAGCTCACTGCAATGCCCACCTCCCAGATTCAAGCAATTCTCCTGTCTCAGGCTCCCAAGTAGCTGGGTTTACAGGTGCCTACCACCACGCCTGGCTAATGTTTTTGTATTTTTAGTAGAGACAGGGTTTTGTCATGTTGGTCAAGCTGGCCCTGAACTCCTTACCTCAGGTGACCCACCTGCCTTGGCCTCCCAAAGTGCTGGGATTACAGGCATGAGCCACCGTGCCCAGCCTTCATTCTTTATTTTTAATCAAAATTCACCTAGCTTATTACCACCGGTAGAACTATTTGAATGTTTTAACTTTATTTTTCCAAACAGGAACTTCCTTATTTTCTTAGTTTGTATAGCATAGGAACTTGTGTTGATTACCTGAATAAGAATTTCTTTCTTTCTTTCTTTGCTTTTCTTTTCTTTCTTTTTTCCTTTTCTTTTCTTTTCTTTCCTACGAGACATACAGAGTGTCTGTCACCCAGGCTGGATTGCAGTGGCACAGTGACGGCTCACTGCAGCCTCCACCACCCAGGCTCAAGCAATTCTCCCACTTCAGCCTCTTGGGTAATGCAGACCACCATGCCTAGCTAATTTTTTTTTTATTATTTGTAGAGATGGGGGTCTCGCTATGCTGCTCAGGCTAGTTTTGGACTCCGGGGCTCAAGCAGTCCTCCCACCTTGGCCTCCCAAAGTGCTGGGATTACAGGCACGAGCTGCTGTGCCTGGCTCTGAATCATAATTTCTTAATTTAATGTTTATAGGAAATTATATTATCAATTTATGCAGTCATCATGGAATACCGAAGATTCACTAAAAAATAGCACCATTGCTTCATTTAAGTCTCATAATGGCTGAATATAGAAATGTTTACTCCAAACTGATTTCTTGGGTTTTTTTTCTCTCTTTAAATAATAAATACTCATTTTCTTTACACTGGTGTGAATATGCTTCATTCAATGTCCATGCTTTTTTCTCCTTCCACATTTACATTTTCCCTGGATGTTTCTTATGTTGCCTTTGCCATTGGTCTGGTTATATTTTTCCTTCAGTTAAATTGTTCCTAGTTGTTTTTTCCTTTCTGTCTGTGCTTCTACCTTTCTGGAGTGGTATTTCTCATCATTTCTATGTATTATGTTGCTTTCTCTTCCTCTGAAAGCTGTCTGTTCTTAAGAGATGCATTGAATTTCTAATTACAGGCTCTGAGATTGTACTGCCTAAGTAGACTGGGTGCCTAATTTACATATTGCTCTATGGTAATTAATAGGGACTTCAGAAATATGTGGGTTTTAGAAGTATAAGGGGAGAACTGTATTTTTCTTGGCGTTTTAGTTAGGCTCATATTTCTTAGAAAATAAGGAGTGAAGCCTTAAAATTGCTGAAGTTTTCTAATATCTATATATCTCTGAAAATTGGGAATAGTCAGTTAATCAGTGAATAATTTTTAAAGATTATATCTTCCATTTTGGAAGTTATTATATATAGTTAAGTAAATTAGAAATCAGTTTTTATGCCATGTGGAATTATTATAGAAAAATGCACATTAAAGAAGTCCAAATATATTTGTAACATAGTTAAATATCAATTAAAAATATTTACCCCATTGGTTGTTATAATCATTAGGAGTTTCGTTACTCAGTGAACCAAGAAATAGATCTATAATCTGGCATCAGAGAGCTGCACTTCTTCTGTTTGAGAGGTTAAAGTATGGCCTCAAAAATGCAAATGTATCTTAGGAGTACATAGGAGATAGAAAACCACCTGTATTTTTTTCTGGTTGAGAATTTTTCCAAAGCATAGACTTTGTGAAAGCTATTCTCATAACCTTTTTTTTTTTTTTAGAACGGAAAAGAAGTTTAAGTTTCCTATTTCTCTAAACCTCTTTTCTCTCACACCTGAATGAATCTAGGATGATTGGATGGAGTTTAGAACTTAGATTCTTCTCCTCATGTTTTGAGTCATTGGCTACATTTCTCAGCCTTCTAGTTTGTAAAATTAGGATATAATTATTCAATGTTTGTTTTATAACCTGACCTCTTGCTAAGTGTAAGGCCCAATTGTAGGAACTATAGGGCTTAACATAAATAAGACATAGAATATCCTTTCAAGAAATTTTTATCTAGAAGGATATTCATTTACTATTTACTGAGCTGCAAAAACCATCTCTCTGAACTGACTTACGATAAAAGCAAAGGTTGGCCTTTCTCCAGTGGCATTTAGCTATTATTCCTTTTGAAGGGATTTATAAGGTAAACTCCAGGATCACCATGTACAGAACTGCTGATTGCCAGTTCTCTTGACCCCTTGGGAAACTTTGGAG
Source organism: Cebus imitator (assembly GCF_001604975.1). Lineage (NCBI taxonomy): Eukaryota > Metazoa > Chordata > Mammalia > Primates > Cebidae > Cebus > Cebus imitator. The sequence continues at coordinate 433,768 of NW_016107945.1, forward strand.
CTCGACATTCAGCTGCCTGTGCAAGTGGGTGTTCGGCTTAGGGCATTCCCACACTGAGACCAAACACAGGAATTCCCACTGATCATAGTAATTTCTAAACAGTAGTAATTAAACTAGTTAAACTAAATTTTCTAGTTAATAAAATATTCTGAGTATGTTTAATTTGCTGTTTCATAACGCTTTGTTTGGAGATGTTTTTTTCTCCACCCCAAATGAGTTAAGAACAATAATATAAACAAAAAAGTTTTTTTTTTTTAATGAAATGAAGTATCTGTTTATTTTCAGTATACACTTTAAGCTTCTAATATTGTTCACTTAATTCTAGTATGTGAAAGGAAAATATTAAACTCACCCTTCCAAGAAAACAGTATGGAGTGGACACTGAAATATTGAATGAGTGAGTGCCCACTGCATACTGTGTTCTTGGAACACTTGGAAACACTTCTTCCCGTTTGTTCAACTTTCTCCAGCCATGTGGAAAATGGCTTTTTTCTTCAACTAAGAGTGGTACTTCCCAGTGCCACTAAGGTCAAAAAGTGTTAGAAATGTGTGTTCATTGCAATCTCTAAGGTGGGTTTTATCCATCTTTTAAAGACTACGTACTTCAAATGGATTTCAGACCTAGATCAGCAGTCAGGTTAAAGAATTGCAAAGTGAGATTAAACTAGTTTTAAATATATCATGCCTGATGATAAAATCTTACAGTTCTGTTTTGCTATGTAAAATGGAAAAGGCAGAGAAATTGATTGGCAATCCACTTAATGTTTGGGAACTCACTTAGAACCTTCAAGATAGGCACCTGAACCCAAGGGGCATCTACTCTTACTCATGGAGTCCTTAACATAAAAGAAATTGCAACTTGTTTTGGGGAAACAGTTTTAACAAGCTTGAACATCCAAATTTGCATGCAAGTATTTTTCTCTGGAAGAAATCTGAGTAAGTTCCTTTAGCTTTGGATTCATCAAGGAAAAAACAAAATGAGATGGGTTAGGATCTTCCCAAAGGAACCAGCTACCCTACTTACATAGGTTCTACTTTAGCTGTGCACTGAGATGGTCCTACAGTCCTTCCAAAGGTAGAACAGAAGTATAGTAGGAAAGAAAACCATACAGTCATCATGTTTGTGCCAATCGTGTGGATTCCTAGACAGTAGTTCAGGCTACCAGTTTGGTTGGGCCATGTTTCAGTAGCCCATTATTCCTTTCACTCAACAGAATGGCCCCAGCTATTCCCCTGAAATTGGAAATTAGAGTTTCACAGTATCTCTAAGCAGGAAAGATTCCCTTACATGGTTCCAGATCTTTTATATCCAGTATTAGACTTGGTGAGCTACTTTACAAATTACATTTCCTAAACTAGTTGGGTCATGCTGCTGAGAGCTGTTTTCCAGAGCTAGTGGGTATGGAGTTTTATTCCAGGCTTCAGGGCAGGAAGTGGATAATAAAAATACATTTATAGATGGCGCTAAGTGAGGTAGCCTAGACAACCATAAATAGGAATAATCAGACTATCACGTTGTACTGAAGGAGACAGAATATTCCTCTAATTGAATGGTAGCTATCATAATTTACAATTGTCGTCAATGAAGGATTGTACTTTTTTCCTCCAAAAAAGGTTAAAGGCAGATACCTATTTTATTTTTGTTTCTTGTTGATTCAAATTCATTTTCCACACTGCATTCTTAATATAGATTTCTAAAGTACGTGATAATATATTTAAAAGAACTATTCACAACTTATCTATTATGTTTTTATACTTACTTCAAGGGTGACATGTGAAGTTTGTGGTTGCCCTACAGTAAGTGTCTGGCAGTAGAGCAGCAATGAGGCATGACAAGGACCTGGCCTGGAGTGTCAGCCGTGGGAATGTGCAGAAAGGGGGAATGGGAGAGAATTTAAAGGGAGAACTGGCGTTCTTAGCTCTCCATTCGCTTCTGGTTGGCAAAAGAGATGAAAGAAGCAAAATGTTCACAGTTCTAAGCAAGTGTGACTGTGACCAAGCAGAAGTAGTTTAATTCTGTTTTAGATAAGGAACAAGCTCAAGTAGACATGTGGCCTATTTGGGCTTTGAGAAAGACCGGGGATCATCAGTTACCAATGTAGAGTGATGGATGAGGAAATAATAAGGGTGCTTGGAGAAGAGTGTACAGAAAAAGATTTAGAGAATACTGGCATTTTGGAAGATGAGAAAAAAAAGATTGGGAAAACACAGCATCCACAGGAAGACTGACGCTCAAAGAAGGATTGCAATGGGATAAAAGTATTACAAAAAAAAGTAGTGAAGATTTATGTTAATGTACAAAGCCAGAATGGAAGGGGAGGGGCCAGAACCTAGAAGAAAACTTAGCCATCTAGGAGTGGATAGCATCTGCAGTGCCATGTGTTAGGAGGACATCCAGTTTCACAGCAAACATGATGTCCTGGAGAAAAAAGACCAGAACAACCCAGCATCTAGGTTGTGTGCAGACATAGCAATCAGTATTTCAAAAGGGACCATGCAGGGTGAGGGGTATCCCTGAAAATATCACTGTATAGCTGGGATGGGGATTCCAGAAGAGCGGGTGATATTTACAGAGCCGTGAATGAAAACAGGGATATCTGGTTGGAAAGCAATCTTGCAGTCTCTAGGAGAGATGCTGATAAGTGCAAAGCAGTTCTAAAGAGCTTGAGATAAGGCACCAAATAGTACTTGCAAGGGAGAAGGGGGAGACAGATTAGGCTGCATAATTGGTAAATAAATGGGTAAAGAGAGAGGGAGAATGGAAGATTGGGAAGCAACAGAGTAATACTAAACTTTATTTCTCCAAGCAGCTGAAGGTCTGTACAAATAAAGCCTCAGGAAACCCCCTCCCCAAGAAGGGGAAAGACTAAAGTAATTGAGAAAAGCAAGATCCTGGACTTATGGTAAATAAAAGTTTAGGTTGGTTAAAAAAAAAGTTTGGAATGATAGCATTGGGAGGTATGATAAGGCAGCATTGGGAGATAAATAACACGGTGTCTTGACAACCACAAAGGCCCTGATGGAGTTGAGGGATGATCACATAGAAGGCTACCTGGTGTGTGAGATTGTGAGACTTTCTCTAACAGTAGTGTGCAGGGTAAATTTTAAAAAGCAGATGGAGCCCTAATCCAAGGCTGGCAACTTTGTAGCCAAGATAAAGGAATGAGAAATTTTCCGGAAGTCACACATACTGAACATGTGTGACCTTGACCTTGGGCAAATCGTAAACCCCTGTAAGCACTAACCCTCTGATAAATGTGGAAATAAGACAAAGTGTTAAAGCTCCTTATATAATTGCTAGTGCAAAATAAAAGGTAATTTTTATACTTCCTAACCAAATATAGTCTGTAGTCTCTTCAGAGGAGGAAATGCTGTAATAATAGACGCCTGTAAAAATACATGTGTTCAATGAATAAATATGTGAATACATGAATTAGCATAACACTTATTTAACAACAGCATTGTATTTGGTGCCAAGATCATAGAACCAGATATTTCCTGCTGTATGTACAAGTTCTCTGAGCTCGGACAAAAGGATTTTTCTTGAGAAATTAAGCCATATTTTATAATCTCTTTATTTTTGAGTGTATAGATAAAAGCACATTCTTAAAGCAGGAACTGCTGTTTTGACACGTTTAAGTAATAGGATTATAGAACTGGAAGGATCATTGGTGACTGACTCTAGTGCTGTCTTTTTTAGATGTGGAAAACAGCCTGCAAAAATGTTAAGTAGTTTCCTCAGGATCAAGTACTATTGGAGCCAGCATTGGTGGTCAGTCCTGTATAGAAATGACTTCAGTTGTAGATCTGTGACTTGGCTTACTTACCTTCCTCTACCGAAGGTGCTCTATAATTCTTAGTAAATGAATATTGACATTCATTGTAAATAGTGTTTGTGGAACTATTTCATGAAGAATATTATATTAATAAGCATTGTAATTCTAAAAGAAAATATTTTCCCCTTTTAGAAACTCCTAACAGCCAGCAAAAGATAGTAGTTTCTATGACTTTTCTTTCTGCTAAGGAAGTTAAATTCTGAAGATGTTTCTCTTGGAGTTAAACCATACGTTGACTTGCTCTTTAAAGAATCTAGTAACTGAATAGATCAAGTAAGAAACAAATTAGTATTTAGCCCATTCAGTTGTGTGCTGTGGTTTCTTTCCAGATCTGAAAATGTGAGAAATATTTCCTGAAATCAAACTAGTGGAAGTGGGAAAGAGTATGTATGAATGTTACATGAGGAATCCAAAATCATCATCGTCACACACACACACACACACACACACAATTTCGTTACACTTGGTAAATTCATTAGGGCAAGGCAAATGTATTCATGCAGACATTCAAATAAGCACAAACATCTGTACAGTTTTTGAATCTGCCATGTTAAACAGGCCTAGCACTCTGTTTATCTGCCCCAAAGAGCCTGAACCAAGACAGATGTAAGTAGGAGCAGCCTGATTTGACCCTAACTCTTGAAAATCCTGCCCTGCTTGAGAAGTGAGGCATATCTTCAGCTTTGCAAGCACACCAATATGTGTGTGTGTGTGTGTGTGAGTGTGTGTGTCTCTGTGTGTGAGAGAGATGGAAAAAGGTAAAAAAAAAAAATGGTTAAAATTAACTTGAATTTGGTTTCTACCTCCTGGTATTTCTTTGTCTGTATTAATATGCTTTTTTATTGTTAATATTATCATTAGAAAGGTAAATTTAGAGAGAGAAAAGAATTTTGATATTTAAAGTTATTGGCCTATAATTGACCATTCTTTGCTTGGGTCATGTGCATACACTGAGAGAAGTTGAAGTGTATTGTATGTGCTTCTTCAGGAATTTCCTTTTTATCCAAGACACTTTTGAGACAGAATTGACTGGAGAAAATGAAGGATTCTCATTTATTTTTATGAACAATTCTCTATGACCTATTACGCCCCAGTTTTTTAATATCTACACAATCTTCTTTCTCAGTTGTCTTAACCTCCAACCCTGATGGTCCTGATTCAGAGCTACTTCATTCATTACCCAAACACAGTCTGAGGAGGGAAATGGGGATGTAAGGCAGTAGAGGCTCAACTCCCCTTGTTGTACATGGTTATCACTTTTTACCTTAGGGAAGAGGATTAGTCTGGCCCTACTAGATAAAGAGCATGTTAAAAAGCCCTCCCAAATTTACAGGTAAAATCCAAACATTCTGCACGTAAAAAACAAGCAATCATTTCCTTTGCCCACATCAAATTTTGTTTTGTTTATTTAAAAAATAAGCAAGGGGTAGGAACAGAAATTTTTCTTTTTTTATTCTTATTTTTATCAACTTTTAAGTTCTAGAGTACATGTGCAGAATGTGCAGGTTTGATACATAGGTAAATGTGTGCCACAGTGGTTTGCTAACACAGATCAACGCATCACCCAGGTATTAAGTCCAGCAAACAGACACTTTTCAAAAGAACATATACATGTCGCCAACAAGCATATGAAAAAAATGCTCAATGTCACTGATCATTAGAGAAATGCAAATCAAAACCACAATGAGATACCATCTCATACCAGTTAGAATGTGGGCAAAAGGGTTACAGTGTCTATTGTTGTAACCATCTATTGTTAAAACATCAAAAAATAACAGATGCTGGCAAGATTGTGGAGAAAAGGGTACTCTTCATGTGAGTGTAAATTAATGCAATCATTGTAGAAAGCAGTGTGATGATTCCTCAAAGAGCTAAACATAGAACTGCCATTAAACCCAGAAATCCCATTACTGGATATGTACCCAAAGGAATAGAAATGGTTCTACCATAAAGACACATGCACACATATTCATTGTAACAGTATTTACAATAGTAAAGACATGGAGTCAAACTAAATGCCCATCAGTGGTAGAGTGGATAAAGAAAATGTGGTACATATATACTGTGGAATTCTACACAGCCATAAAAAAGAATGAGATTATATCCTTTGCAGGAACATGAATGGAGCTGGAGGCCATCATTCTTAGCAAACTAACACAAGAACAGAAAACCAAATGCTGCATCTTTTCACTTATAAGTGGGAGTTAAATGATGAGAACACATGGATGAAAAGAAGAGAATAACAGACACTGGGGCCTACTTGAGAATGGAGGTTGGGAGGAGGGAGAGGAACAGAAAAAATAACTATTGGGTACTAGGCTTAATACCTGGGTAACAAAATCTGTACAAGAAACCCCTGTGACACAAGTTTACCTATATAACAAAACTGCACACTACCCCTGAACTTAAAAGGTATTTTAAAAAAGGCCTCCTTTGGTCATGGAGATTTGTATACAAACACAGAGCATTTTCCATTGATCCTCAGATAAAGGGACCCTGCAGTTATTTAACCCTGACTTTACATACCAAAGAAAGTCTAATTATTTGATGTGTGCTAAACATCCTCAGTGTGGTGCTACTGTTCAGCCACATTAAATTCACAGACCAAGTCTGCACTTTATGTAGTACAGATGGAGTATTCTTAATTCAAAAATCTGAAATCCAAAATACTCCCAAATACATAACTTTTGGAGTGCTGGCATGATTCTCAAAGGAAATGCTCATTGAAGCATTTCAGATTTTGGATTTTAGATTAGGGATGCTCAACCAGTAAATATATGCAAATATTTCAAACTTAAAAAAAAAAAAACCTGGAGGTCAAAACACTTCTGGTCACAAGCATTTCAGATAAGGAATACTCAAACCTATCAATCTGTTAAACTTTTTGGTGGCGCCTAAAGACAGCCACAGCTGTTACATATTTGTCACAGAAACCAGAATTTTCTTTAATTTCTTTAAACTGTTGTTTAGATTGCAAAGATGTAAGCATAAGAATGTTCCCTGAAACGTTGTTTTGTCATTTTCAAAGTCTAGAAAAAACATAAAACTCTGTTATTAGCATATAGTTAAATCAGTGATGGCAAACTGTCCGAGGGAAAACTGCATCCTTTGAAAAGAATAAGGTAGATATGCATGATATGGTATAGCGTGATTTCTAAAATGAAAAAAACAAGTTATAAACCAGTCTATATAGTGCATACAGGTATCCGCTTTGCAGATTAAAAAATATTCATATAGTAGATTGTTCTCATTCTGTTCCATAAGGTCATTGCAAATACTGAATTAGCAAATACTGACTCATTGCTCCTAGTGGAAATACAGGGTTAGGTCTTATGAGCCTTTGGTCATAACATTTTCATCAACGGATCAATACATAACCTTGTTTTATGTGTGTTTCTGTTTAAATATACATTATTTAATATATATTGTTGATTCATTAACATTGAACTCACAGTCTGTAACTCATACCAGAATGTCGTTTATCTTAAACACATTTTCTCCATAAGGCGTATCACAGCCTCCCTTTGCCTAGGAACACTAGATCACCCTTCAGTCTGGTTCAGCGTTAGCTGGGAATATATGAGAGAGGAGACTCAAATTTTTGGCTGGTCTGCACATGTCTGCAAATGACCTCAAAGATGCTGTAGGTTACAAATCAATTTTGAGTAGACAAATTCTCAAATATGAAATCCACAAATAATGAGGATCAGCAATACATAGACAGCATGTGTGCATGTATATAAATGGAAAGTTTCTGGAAGGATTAAACTACTTGATGAAAGCTATCTTTGGCAAACAGGACTGTGAGGCAGGAATGAGACAAGATGCCCCTTTTATTGTAACCCTTTTTGCCATATATGACTCTTTTTTACTGTGTGTATACCA
>NW_016107945.1:441498-491415 GCF_001604975.1 Cebus imitator
TTTTTTTGGAGCGGAGTCTTGCTCTGATGCCCAGGCCGGAGTGCAGTGGCGTGATCTTGGCTCACTGCAACCTCCTCCTCCCAGGTTCAAATGATTCCCCTGTCTCAGCTTCCCAGTAGCTGGGACTACAGGCATGCACCACCACACCTGGCTACCATAGTCCTTCTTATTCACTGTCTCCTCCTTTTCTCCCACCATCGCTATCATCACCATTCTCTCAGCAAGCCAGGGCATTTCCTGAACTCTAGGGACAAGGTTTTATTTGACCCAAATTGATCATAATGCATAGTCACTGAATCAGGCTCTTGGAAAAGTTGGTCTATATAATTTTTCAAACTAAGAGTATTTTACAAATGCTTAGTATCATGACACTTAGAACATGAGTTCTCAGGATAATTTGTTTCACACAAGATTACCCCATATCACAGCATGCTGGGAAGGCCTGGACTTTGGGTACTTTTTGTCTGCCAAATACTCTTACTTAGGGCTCATGCACAGTGGCTCATGCCAGTAATCCCAGCACTGTGAGACTCTGAGGTAGGTGGACTGTACTGAAGCCTGGAGTTCAAGATCAGTCTGGGCTACATAGTGAGACCTTGTCTGTAAAAACAAAAACAAAAAATTTAAAACATAGCTAGGTATGGTGATACATTCTACCTACTTGGGAGGCTAGGGCGGGAGGATCATTTGAGCTCAGGAGTTTGTGACTGGAGTAAACTATGATCATGTCACTGTATTCCAGCCTTTGTGACAGAGCAAGACTCTGTCTCAAGGAAGAAAAACACACATAAACAAACCAAAAAAACCCCACCAAATACTCTTACTTACATTCTTACTGTAGGTTGCCAGAATGGAAGTTTAATAAGTAGGAAATGAATGATATTAATAATACAACAATAAGTGTTAAATCAATATATGACATATGGTATGGAAATTCTCTTCAGGTTGAATTCCTGTTTTTGGTCTACCTGCGTCTCCCTCATAGAAAGGAGGAAGGGAAGAGGTAGTGAGTCTCTGGGTCTGGTCCTTGCTGGCTCTGTGCTGGGCCCACTCAGAGTTCTTGGGTCTCTCCTTCCCCAGGATGTCCAGACACAATAGCATTTGGTTATGGTTTGTCCTTACCATGCTTGGCCTCTTGAATGAGTTTGAAATCTTGCTATTTTTAACCTGTAACTTTAGAAGATTGGGAATGGTTTTAATTTTTGTGTGTTTCTTTCTTTGCATGTTTCATGGTGAGTCCTTTAATGAAAGAAAAGCCTGAAGAGAATGTAACTTCTTAGCTCCCTGAAAGGCATTTTTTCCTTAATTGATGTAGAAATTTCCACTTCCCCCCAGGTACTTCATGTGATGTACTGTGCCCCTAGTTAAAAGCAAGCTGAAGCTAAGCTGACAGTAGATCAATAAAACAATGTATAAGGCATGCCCAATTATAGATGGAATACAGTCATATTAATGGTCTCCCATGGACTATCACCCTATGTTCATTGTTAATCTGTAATAATTCAGATTTCTATATAATTGGGTTTCTGACAGTAGGATCCTGTCCATCATACTACATCTTCTCAAATATTGACTTTTAAATATGTTTATATGCATATAAACATATATAATGAAATTGCAAAAAATACATCTCCATTTGATAAAAAAAGTCAACAGGCTTATAAAGAATAACTTTAGCAACAAATGAGTTTATTTTAAAAATAAATTTTGTAAATGTATGGACCTCTAAAAATAAAAATACTAAAATTTCTTATACGTTTATTTTCCTTACCAAATATGACAGTTATCCACAAGTGGAACAGATTGTAGTTATTGCTGATCTTATGTCTGAAAAACCACATGGATTTTGGGGAAAAGCATATGGTTATCTATTGGTCTACATAGTTTACTGTTGTATGGATAGACAGAAGCCTTCAGTAAAACTAAAGGGACCTTTTCTAATCAAACCCTGTAATATGATTGATAGATGTTCTGCCAATCCAGCCTTGCTTGAGTTTAAGGGTGCCTTCTAGCCTGGGATCAATTTCTCTGTGATTGGTTTAATATCATTTGCCCCAAGAATGTACACTGCAGGGTAGTACTGCTGTCCAAGGCAAGTGCTCGTCCTAGGTACATCATCTCATTTACAAATCGCCATCCAGTCATGTATATGAACACTGAGGTATAAATTATCATGATTTGTACACTTTAGTCACATTTGAAGGAGTTCTTCTTGCTTACTAATGCTATAAAACTCTCAAATGATTTAGAATGCTCAAATTCACATAACTATCCTATCCATTTCCTGTAGGGAGAGCCATATGCAACACTAACCCATGATTGGGAGGTGCTTTGTAAACATGGGCACAGAACAGACTCAAATCAGTTCTTATAAATCTGGGGTCCATTATAAATAAAGTTGTATTGAAACACCATTATACACATTTATTTATTAACATCTGTGTGTATTCTCACATTACAACAGCACAGTTGAGTAGTTACAACAGTGATCTATGGCCCAAAAAGCTGAAAATGTTTACTATCTGGCCTAGGCAAGAAAACTGTGCATTGTATTATATGTCCTTGCCATGTAGTCAGGTGACTTACATAGAAACGGGGTGAAATATTGACATGATGAGTCAATCGTCAGTAGGTTTGAATTGAAAGAATGCCATTAGTTGGAGTCAGAGTCATGGTAAGAAAGGGAGAGTGCAAGGTGAAGTTGTGAGCAAGAAGAAACCATGTATTAAGATGAAGAACCTGGTCAGGAGATGGAGGGATGTGCAGTAGACCCAGAAAACAAACAGAGATGCCATAAGATGAGAGAAAGAAAGAGAGAGAGAGAGGCAGAGACAGAGATAGAGAGACTGATCATCTGGCATATGGCCCTGAGGCAGAGATTAGCTTGTTCCTCAGGGTCCCTGGGTTTCTGACATCTGTTCAGTTCACAGACAGGTACATAATGCCCCTGACCTTCCAGGACCCCCATCTATGGACAGCAAGGAGCTCTTTTTGCAATGAAAAGATGGGGACTAAACCAGACCATTATGTATTGGGCCATAATGAGGTAGATTTATTTCTCTTATTGCTAAGTTCCTATGGGAATGACTCCCTCATTAGATCTCAGTATTGACAATAAGCATGAATATGCTAATTTGGGTAGAGAAGTCACTTGATATAGTAGAATGTAATGTTGACTGGTGTTAAGATATCTCACACGTCATGAAATTAAATAAGATTTCCCCTTTATTTCATTTGTTCAGCCACTCAGTACATACTGAAAACCTATCAAGTATAAAGAAGTACAAGACAGCTTGATAAATTAGAGCATGTATGTAACAAAACCCACTCCCAGGAAACATAGACAATCTTGTATGAAAGTTGAGACAGATACACTGATGACTACCACACAGAGAAACCTATGGTAATTAAATTTAATATTATTTATAGCAGACACATTATGTACTAAAGCATAAGGCCATGCATCATGGCTGTTGAGATGGTTGGGGCTGAGCCTTTGACGTTGGAAGAACAGTAGCGCTCTGCACGAGAACTGAGGATTGCTTCTTGCCGTTAAAACCAGGGAAGCCATCATGGGACATTGTGCAGTAGACGCAAGAGATATACCTAGAATGCCCATTGCAACATTATTGGTAATAGAAGAAAATGAAAATATCCATAAGGATAATAATGAAGAACTGGCAGTGTCATTATGTAGTAAAATACCATACAGTCATTGAAAGGAATGAATTAGAGCTACATGAATCTATGTTGATATATCTCAAGCCTAATGTTGAGCCAAAAATAAAGGCGCAAAAACATTTTTATAGTGTGAGACAAATTATACAACATGGAAACCAATACTTTTATATTACTTAGACCAGCATACATGTATTGTATAAATATTTATTTAATGTTTAGACTTGACAGATACAAGGATAGCATTTAAATCTGGAGGGCGAAAAAGGAAAATGGTATTGAGGAGGCATATGCAGGAGTTTCTACTGTGTGTGAATATTTTAATTTTTCTAAGACCTAAACTTGTGGAAATATAGCAAAATGGGAGATTAACACCTGGACATTTTTTTATTCTTAGAAGTCTTTTGTTTGAAATATCTCAGAAGAGAAAAAGAAACGCCTAAGTGTGTTTATGTGGAGACACATCCCAAAGAAGGGAGATGTGGTTGTTTATACTCAGGGTGGTTATGTTCAGTTAATCTACCCAACTGGATGATAAGGGTCAGGACCCAGCTTTAGTTCAGAGATCCCCAGTTTTACTGTGTGCTTAATCATATTACTCAACTAAGTGAAATTAGGTTTTGATAGAGTCAAGGTACCACTTTATGCAACCAAACGAATGCATGAAGCCTGGAGATGGCTGTGTTTGAGCACAGGCTTTGTCCTGCTCACAGGTATGTAGCTGTGCATCTATGGACAGCAGCAGAGGGATTCTAAGAACACTGATGGCAAATATGTCAGCAGTCCCTGGCCAATACTGTTGATGCAAAGCCAAGGTTCTAAACATTTTTGGATCACAGTCTCTTTCAGAATCTCTATGTATTCTAAAAACCTGTGAACCATGTCCTTAAACAAACATGCACATGTATGTACACATATACACATGACTACATGCATTTTTAGAAGTTCATAAACCAAGGGGTTTAAGAACCTTAGTTAAGAAGTTCATGTATAGACACATTATCTTAGATAAATTTGGTCACATCTTCCAGTGAAGACAACTAGTGGTGCAGTTTCTGTGAAAACACACAGAACTCTGGAAATGGAGCTACAGAACTCAGTAAAGAGTTTGTACAACTCAGTGAGAATTCCTAAATTCATTGATTTACATACTCTGATAACCACCATCAATCTTGGCGCACAAATGACCAGAATTTACAGAATCTACCTTTGCTTTAATTGTTTTGTAAAGGTTCTTGAATGCTTCTTTAAAGAATAAAACTGCTGGACATAGAAAATTCTTAAGCTTGTATAATCATTTAGGATGGTGTAATTCAGATGAAGCATTACATGTGAAAAGGAAACTCAGATGACAAGCAAATTCTTGGCATTCAACCCTGACCACCAATGCAGAATATGACTAAGGAGTAACATTTTTAGTAAAAGGTCACAGACAACATGAACTTAACACATTTTTATTCACCAGGTGGCAAACAGAAATGAAATCCCAGAAGCTTGGTTCCTTGAATAAGTATTGCAGTGACTGACACATCCAAATATATTTAATACAAACAGTCTCTCATTGCAAGTAGTATGTTTTTCTCTGATTGTTACATATTTTTATTCATTATTTACACAGCTAATGATAATGTTAAACTCCACCTTCGATTTTTCTGAAATTAGGTTTATATAGTTATTGGTTTGATGTAATAATTTAAATGTACTTATGTGAGCTATACACTAAGTTTCCTTTTCTTGTCTTGTTTTTTTATAATTTAATCTGTATTAGGTCATTCAGCTAGTAATTGTTATTCTAATAATTTCCCCTATTTTCTTTTTTTTTGAACTGGCTGACTAGCTAAAGTATATAAAAACAGTGACTCATGGACATGCATTTTGAAGTAACCAATATAAATAGGCACATTCTGGTTATATCACATTTTAAACTGCTTAGTCAAATGAAATGCAAAAAGAAAAAAGAAAACTATTTCAAATACCTTGAAATGTGCGCTTCAAGCTGACTTTCAGAATAGGTCCACATTTATATAGCTGTGTAAAAAAAGAGGAGAAAAAAACACAGAAATTCCAAAATATTTTCAAACTGGCTTAGACATCTTGACACTTTACTATTTTCCTCTGCCAGAGAGTAAATGTGTGGTTTGCCCTCTGGGGAAAACTCCATTTAAAAGTGAAAATATTTTAAATGCATACCTTTATACAAGAAAGAAAAGAAATAGTTCTCAGTAGTGGGGGAGATGGTAGGATACGTATGTATGGAAGGGCACACTGAAATGTATTAGTATAGTCTGTTGTTTACTTGTAATTATTTTCTTCCTTTTTGTCATTCCTCGCACATTTACATGGTAAGCGCTGGTGATAGAAAGATGAAAGAAACATTCCTTGCCTTCAAGTGGTTTCATTCCTAAGGAAGAACACTCAGGAAAAAAACAGTGTGCATGAACTTAGAGATGCTATGAGAATGAAATGTGCAGTAACTAATCCCATGGGCAGAGGAAAGGATGGTCAGAGGAGGTCATGTTTAAATTGGGTGGAATAAGGTTGCAAAGGGTCAGCCTATTTAAGAGGACAGGAGGGAAGGAGCAGGAACAGAGGCCAAATGCAGGAGATAATATTTTGTAAACTGTTTTGTGAATGATAAATTGTATCTTCTGTGCGGACATAAAGTATGAGGGGAGATTTCTGCCTTCTTCCAATCTTGTTCTCATATATTTGTTCATATATTTAATGTAGCATGATAATTACCTGATTATCTTTTAATCTGCTCTTTGAAGTCCTTAAGAGTAGGAACACTACTTTATCCATCTCTTTTTCCTAGTGCCTAACATAGGGCCAGGCAGCTGGTGGATACAAAATGAAGACTCCTTTGCTTGAATTGAATGAATGAAAGGATGGACAGATGGATGGACAGATAGATACTCTGTAATTACAAAGAAATGTACTTGGGCTATGGCTCCTTTAGTGGAAAAAGCAACATAGCAGAAAAAATGCAATACATGGGGTGTGGTAGAATTGTAAAAATATTTTTACTAGAAATACTGTTGGACTTTATGACAAATTAGAATTTATTTCCTTTCATGCCTGGCCCTTCCAAGATTTCACATTCATGCATACACAAGTATACTTGTTAAATTGTTGGATGAAAACCTCTTTTGATTTAGAAGTCTATTCTTTGACTGAGATGACAATTTTTAAGTAGCAATGAAAGTTTTCCAATGAAAACACTCTAATTTTGCAATGTGTACCTCAATTATGTGAAAATAAACAGCTTATTACACTGGAGCAATCTTAATTCTGTTAAACTCCTTAAAATCATATTGCATATCAAAGAGTACACCTTTAAACTACTAGTGGAAGAAAAATAAAATAAGGAGAGCAGGCAGACAGCTGGAATTTTTGGGAAATGTCTGTGGCATTTGGGTTTATTTTTAAAGGAAAGAAAAATTTCCCCTTAAATTTTATAACACAATAACACTTTTAAAATTTATACTCAATAAGAATCTTCATAATGCTGATGTAAAACTCAGATTACATTTTATTCATGAATTACAGATTTCTTTTCTGATGACGGTGGATAGGGTAAGAAGCAGGCTTTTATAAGCGTCATTTATCTCTTTTAATTACCTCCTTCTGTCTCAATGCTCACACTTACACTCACTTTAAAAATTTTTTATCTTTCATGGGATCTATATGTAAATAACACCACATCATATGTAAATTAAGAAACATTCCAAATGTTCTCTGGGACATTGAAAGGAAATCAAACAAAACATTCTGTAATGTGTAGGCAACTTTAAAAGTGTTTGAGGCAGAAGCAAAAAAAAAAAAAAAAAAGTGAGAGAAGGAGACTTTCTAGCCTGTGTCTTTTTTAGTTAGATGTTTCAGAAGATGAAGAAGTTTTAATTATGTGCTTCCTTAGAGAGTGGGATATTAATTCCTCTGAATCATTCTCTCCAACTTTGAGTCCCACTCTCATTTTTCTCTCCCTCTTCTTTTCCCCCAGTGTTTCCCTTCCCTCCCTACCTTTTCCCCTCCCATCTCTTCCTCCCTCCCCTCTCCTTCTCCCACAAAAAGCCAGAACTGCTTGGTGGTGGTTCCCTAGAATTGAGCAGGATTCAACTGGGGGTCATTCTGGCTTTGTACTGTTCCCTTTCTTATCTAACCTGAATATCCATGATTCTTAAGACTTCTGATCTATATCACAGTCTGTTTCTCTCCTCACCCTGGCCAGTGGGATTTCTCATGGGGCTTTAGAGAGGTAGAAGACACGCTTGTTAGTGTCAAGAGAGCTGTATTCTTGTATTCTGTTTTAACCCTGAAGAGAGATACCGTGCTAGTGAAGAAAGTATATCCAATCCTAATCAAAGGACCAAGATCAATTCAGCCTCACAAGAGGCTCTAAGTATGATCTTAGACAACAAAACTTCAGGCCTCAGTTTCACCTATAAATGAGAATGGTTAGAAGAACTATATTACCAAAGTATACTGAGGATTATGTGAATTGATATATATTTAAAGCAATGCACCCAAATGCTGTTTACAGCATTCTGTGATGAATTCCCTGTTTCAGTTGGTACCATTTATTCACAATCACAGGTATTCAGAGATTTTAAGAATTACGGTAGCTCTTATGTTTATGTTTAGTAATGCCAGATATAGGCGATGGGGAGGATGGCAGCAAATCACACTGCTATGCAACAATCTTGCATGTTCTTCACATGCACCCCAAAACTTAAAATGCAATTAAAAAAAAGAATTATGGTTGCAATTGCTTACTGTAGTTTGTTTATTCCATAAGAGTGGCTTTAGTTTATTTTTAAAAGAGAGACCTCTCCCTTGGATTTCACTGTAATATATTTCAGCTGCCACATTTTCTGAATTTTCTATGTCTTGAAGCCTTTGTGTTGGTGTTTCATAACCAACCTGCAGGTTGTCAGAATCAGTGGAGCATGCCATTTAGTGCTTGTCTTAGATATACTCAATGATTCTTTCTTTCCCAAGTGCTTCAAGTTTTGGCTTTAAAGATCCTCCTTTGTTTAAATAGATTTTTCATTAGTGTCTTTTTATGTAATTTTATCTTCATTTCCAATTGTGAAATTTTATTCATAGATATAAATTTTGTTTCAGTATTATTCAGAGAGAAGGTAATGGCTGATACCCAAAAGAGGAGGCTAAAAATGCCTTTTTAAATTCTTATGTATTTTGACGATTTTTACCAATGGCATTAGTTTATATTTGTGGTCATTATACTGTTTATTAAAAATATTTATTTGAAATTACTTCAGGAATGTCAATCTCTGAATAACATTTTTGCAAATATAGCATCTTATTTTGTCAGTGCAAATGTGTGCTACATACTAATTTATGTTGCCAAATGTGGATACAGGAATAGTTAATTCTCTTGCTAAGGACACTCATTAAAGTAAAGTAACATTTTAATATTTTTCAAGGCAACTATTTTAAAATACTAGAGAAACTGTTCTAGGGGAAAAATTGAGATAAGATATTATGTATTTTACTCTTTCATGGAAACATACATACTTGGATATCAAATAGTTTCATATCTAATTACATATCTTTGTACTCAATGTTTGAAAAACTGTTTTCTCATCTGTAAAATATAAATAGCATCTTCTCATTGAGTTACTTTGAAAATCAATAAAAATAATACATACAGGATTTAACCTAGTGTCTACCATATGGTAAGCACCTAATGAATACTTGATACTGTGATTGAGCACATGCTATAAATATAACCCAGAATAAGACAGTAGGAACATAACAATAGGAATGATCAACATTTTAGATAGGGTAAAACAGAAGGGAGATACACAGAAATGACATCATTTGTGTTTGAGACCATATGACATTAGAATTGGAATAGAAGGAAACTGGGATGAGGGGGAGGGAACTGGAAGAGTGTATGGGGGTGGGTTGGGAATGAAGAGGTGATACCAAGTTGTGTTTGGGGTATATTTAATTTAAAGTGATAGAAGGTAATTGTAGTAAAGACAGACTGTAGTCATCTCATGGATTAGACCAGAAAGTTAATGTTGTTCACTTAGTTTTCCAGGAGATATTTATTATTGGCTAATACTGTGTACTAGATACTGTGAATTGGTACAGTAACCAAAGTACAGTAAACCAAGGATGGAAATACATAAATTTGTGAGTCCATTTTCTGAGGGAAAGTTAGAAATGAGGAACAACGTGTTAGGCATGAAGTTTTGGTTAGTGATTACAAATAGGAGAAGAGAAAAGAAGGAAGTCCTCAAGGACACAAAACTAGAGGCTGAAGACATAGCAAGAGAGTGCTGCACTTGGGGAGAAGGCTACTTTAAGACATGGTGATTTTTACAAGAATCACTTTTATAGAAATTGAATGCTTTCTAGAGTTTAGGATCATTGGTGTATGTTTCAGTAATAGAAAATGAAGATAAAGAGAGATTATTCTTGGCTTTTATCTACCATATTTACACATGAAAATGATTACGCATATCTACTTATTCTGATATTATTTTCATTAAAATAAAGGTATTGAAGCAATTGTTCCGTGAACAAAGAAAACTATATTTTTGACTAAATTGTAGTTAAGTATGCTTAAACATTTTAAAATGCTTAGTTCTGCAATTTTCTGCACAATTTCTAGTAAACCAGACATATTTCCAATAAACAATGCTTACCTTCTTTTTGTTTTTATGTTTAATAGCCAAAGTCTGCCTGTCTTTTTTGAGAAAAGAGAAAAAAAAAACAAGCATTGGATGTCCACTGAGAGCCTCTTGTGTCTGGCTCTGATGCTTTTGGCCTAGACCTAATCACTGCCATTGACCATTGCATCTGGGATACATTAGACTCTGTCATTAGGTGCTTGAAGATTTTACTGTACAATATTATATAAGAAATTATTAATAACCCAAATCCTGTGAATTAAAGTCTATTTTAAAACCTAATAAAATAATGGTTCGGGAGGCCAAGGTAGGAGGATCACTTGAGGCCAGGAGTTTGAGACCAACCACAGCAGCATAGTGAGGTTCCATCTCTACCAAAATAAAAAATGTTAGCTGGGTGTGGTGGTATAGTCACAGCTACTCAAGAGGCTGAGGCAAGAGGATAGCTTGAGCCCAGGAGTTTGAGGTTATGGTGAGTTATAATTGCACCACTACACTCCAGCCTGGATGACAGAGCAAGACCTTGTCTCTAAACTAAAATAAATGGAAACAAAATATGATAGAAAATAAAATTAAAATGATGGTATGGGAGAAGACCACTTACATTTCACCAATTTGTTTTAGCCTCTATACAAATACTAGTAATTAAATCATATTTCTTAAATTGTAAGAAGTCTTAGAAATGTTGTTACAATTTTCCATATTTAAGAGAATCATTTATAATTTTTTCTCATCCTCTTTAAAAATTTATCCCGATTAATTCACCCAGTTGACAAATAGATACATTTTCAATGAAATAGATTTAAGTATTATAGTGTATTTTCTCAGACCACAAGAGGTTATTTATTTTACTTCTGAAGGTTTTGAAGTTTGCCTTATAGACTGTAAGTGCCTAAGGGAAGAAACAGGGTCTTGCTCACCTGCAGTGGTTCATAGGAGATGCTCAGAAGTTTACCCAAAGTTATATAATGTGCCAAGCCTATAGAAATTTTTTCCTCAAACTAAAGACTTTGTGGTTAGAAATCTATAGCTTATTTGCAAACGGTGACATGTTATAGTTGCAGCTTGCTTTTGTATTTGTCAAAGTTGTATAATTGTTACAGTTTTATAAGAAAATTTAATGCAGCCTATAAAGCAACATTAGTTTATCTTTGTTATTCCCAAATCTACCTATTCTCACTTACTATTCTTACTTTGTGACTTTTCCAACCTCACTTTTCTTGGGAAGGTCCACAGAATCTGATGCACGCAGGCCACATTAAGATGTAAATGATCACCAGACTTCTGAAATATTTGCATTTTAATCCACAATTTAGATTCAAGTGAGTCATCACTATGTTTTGTATTCTTGGCATCTGCAGGCCAGGAAATATGATGGGCAGCCCAAGAATTTCTCCTGAAACTCCTGAAATCCTTCCCTTTGGGTCTGAGAACACTGATGAAGATTCATTCTGAATTCCAAAATGTTTGTTTTGAAAGAATAAATGCCCAGGAAGACCCTTTGAAAATAAAGTGGGTTTGTTCTACAAATTATTTATTTTTGTCAAGTTAGTTAATTACTTAATTTTTAATTATGTAAAAACAATTTAATTTTATTTATTTATTTTTATTTATTTTTTTTGAGATGGAGTCTTGCTCTATTGCCCAGGCTGGAGTGCAGTGGTATGGTCTCAGCTCACTGCAACCTCTGCCTCCTGGGTTCAAGTGGTTCTCCTGCCTCAGCCTCTCAAGTAGCTGGGATTACAGGCACCCGCCACCTTGCCTGGCTAGCTTTTCTATTTTTAGTAGAGACAGAGTTTCACCATGTTGGCTAGACTGGTCTCAAACTCCTGACCTCAAGTGATCCATCCACCTTAGCCTCCCAAAGTGCTAAAATTACAGGTGTGAGCTACCATGCCTGGCCACAATTCAATTTAAAAAACAAGAGTAGATAGAACAGGTATAAGGGCAAAGTAAAGCCCATGGAGAAGTATCTTTCATTGCACACTTTCTACTGGGATGCTGCTTCCATTCCATATTCTCAATTTTTCAAGTTCCTAGATTCCTTTAGATTAATCTAAAGTGTCTTCTTCTGGCTGGTCGCAGTGGCTCACACCTGTAATCCTAGCACTTTGGGAGGCCGAGTTGGGTGGATCGTGAGGTCAGGAGATCGAGATCATCTTGCTAACACGGTGAAACCCCTTCTCCACTAAAAATACAAAAAATCAGCTGGGTGTGTTAGCACACGCCTGTAGTCCCAGCTACTTGGGAGGCTGAGGCCAGAGAATCACCTGAACCTGGGAGGCAGAGGTTGCAGTGAGCCAAGATCGTGCCACTGCACTCCAGCCTGGGCAACAGAGTGAGACTATGTCTCAAAAAATAAAAATGAATGAAGTGTCTTCTTCTCTGAAGTCCATCTGGGACTTTACTTATTTAGTTACTGACTCTGTGTTTCCTGAGTACCTTGAGAGAGTGTTTAGTAGAACACATGGTATTTTCTCCCTCAAACATGATGTCTTCCCTACTAGGCTTCTCTAGGCTCAGGCTTTGTCTTTTCTGTATTCCCAGTGCCAAGTGTCTGGCTGGCTGAATAATAATTACCACCAAGTTATTCATAACTACAGGCATTTGCTAGTTTGAATAGTGGGAGAGTTATTCATATTTGATTCTTAAGCAGTGATTAGTGATCCTTAGGTCAACAGTTGAGATGTGTGTACTGAACTTCTCTCCTTCCTGAGGAGCACTGACTGCTTCTTGTATTATTAGCCAAATATATTTCATGATAGACATTTCTTAGAATCATGAATTTTTTTACAGTGTTTCATGACTTTAAAAATTAATGTCAGATTTCTAAATATATTGAGAATCCAGACTATCCCAAAGTGTGCTATGCATACAGCTTAGCAATTAGGCAGATATTGTAAGGATTCTTTAAACATCTCTATTAAGGCGAAAAATTAATTTACCTACATTTCAGATTGCTTTCTTGCAATGTTCCATCTCTCATTTATGCCTTATTCTGCACAATATAGTTTAATAACAGTAAGCCACTTTTAAATTTTCACCCACATCCCTCCTCTTGTTTATCCAACTGTCATTGATATTTCCAAGGATGTCTATAGACATCTCTGCCTGAACATGTACAAAGCCAGCCTCCTGGTTGTCCTCATCCCTTCATTCCAAACTTGGAGCTGTATAATTATCCCCATCTAGGTATCTTGCCACACCTAACACCATTTTTCTAGCCACTCAGAGAAAAACAAAAAATCTAACAAAAAGAGCAAATAAACAACCATCTATTTTAGTCCATTAGTGCTGCCACAACAAAATACCATAGACTGGATAATTTATAAATAATATAAATTTATTTCTCAGATTTCTGGAAGCTGGGAAATCCAAGATCAAAGCACCAGCAAAGTTGGTGTTTGACGAGGGCTGCTCTTTGCTTCCAAGATGGTGCCTTGTTGCTGTGTCCTCTGAGGGGAACTAATGCTGTGTCCTTAGATGGAAGAAGGAATGGAAGGGCGAAAAAGGGATTAGGGTGCTCCTTTCAACCTCTTTTTTAAGGTCACTGAACCTTTTCTTGAGGGCTTTGCCCTCACGACTTAATTACCTCCAAAAGGTCCTGCCACTTGATATTATCACTTTGGAGATGGATTGTCAATGTATTAATTTGGAGGGATACATTTAAACCATAACATCCCCCAGCCCCCTCAAAAAGCAACAATTTTGAATTATCTTGTTCATTTTTTTTTAAATGCCATGTGCAGTTGATAATATATCCTTCATGACATCTCTATAGCCTTTCCACTTCTAACCACCTTCTCCACTCTCATCTTGGTAGTTACTGCAGTGGCTGTCTACATAGTTTTCTACTTCCATTCTTTTCCTTTGTGGGCTGTTCTCAACACTGAAACCAGAGCAAACATTTTAAAACCTAACTCCAGTCATATATTCCCTCTGTTGAGGACCTTTATGCAGTGTTACTGAAGTGTTACGAACATTATTAATAATAGCATAAGCTAATGTGTGTTGATCGTGTTAGCGGAATCTGTGCTAAAATAGTACAAGCCTATTTTCATTTTATCCCCACCACAGCCTCTTCTTATTACCATTTTACGCATGAGAAACTGAGCTATAGAAAGATTAAACAATTTCTCAAGATCACTCAGATTATGAGGTGGCAGAGCTATGCTTTGAGCTTAAGCAGTCAGATTCTAGAGCACGGGCATGAAGAAACTAAGCTCCACGTTCTCTCCTTTCTTTGTAACTGTTTAACCTCTTAACATGGTATGTTGTTATAATCAAGGTCTATCTGCTAATCCATTTTATCAATGAAAAGGCCAGAAGTAGCATGTGCTATATTTTGAAGGACAACTTTGTCATGAAGTTTCTTAGCATCCTGTTTTTGTAAGAAGTAGCTAGCAGTATGCTGAGTAACTAGCACGTATTTCTCTTGAGATTGATGGTCCCAGCAGTGTTTTAGTCTCCTAGAGCAACTCCTACTAAGTTTTAATGTTTATCTTGCACTTCATTCGTCAATAAAATCCTACTATTGATGTCCTGTTTTGACTTTTTCATCATAATTTGTCTTTTTAAAATCATTGCTCATTAAGGCAATAATGAGTATAAGTAATAAATGCTGTTTTCAGAAAATTGCATTAATAAATTCTGTTCTTCATGATAACTAACAGGCACTAAAGTGAATCTAATTGTAGATAAAGAATTTGTTCAATTGTGAAGTGGTACTGTGTTTTATCACACGAAAATGGCTGGAACCAAAGTTATTATAGCCTAAATATTGGCATATAATAAAAAGTACTGTTTAAAATGTTTAGAGGACTTGTGTGTGGGTGACATAATTTTAAAAATCACTCATTTTTTTCATGAAGTTTAAGCAAGTATAAATTTCATCCATGACCCAGTCTTAAAATATGTATTCTTATCCAATATTTCAGATATCCATGTCTAAATAATTGTCCAAAGGCAACTCATTATATATATTGATATTTAACCCTCTTGTCAAGAGGCACTAATGTGTTAATACTTATTTTCTTAGAAATGTAATATTCTATGTAATGTATTATTATTTATATGTAAGTTATAATCACATTTGTGAATTTACCAAATTGAGTACAATATAACATTGACGTTAGTTTCTATCTTAAAGTATTTCTAAAACTGTCTTCATAGTTTTTCTTTAGTTCTATCATGCAGGCTTATCAACTTACTTAGCATCATGACTGTTTCACAATTATATAATTAAAATAATAATAAGTGAATGCCTTCCTTGAGGTACAAGAATTAATCTGGAAAAATGTAAGTTAACCCATCATCCATAATATTCTCAACTTACTGTAACATAATTGAGAATGCATAGATTATTTTTTCACATAGGAGTCATTTTTTTCCATATGTTTTTCATTTATTCAGCCTGATTTTTTTTTATATTGATATAGGCTTGGAAACGTTTTTACTATTGCCTTGCATTTTCCATGACACACACCCAGTGTGTATCACTAGAATGTAGTGATTAGATGGGCTTTCGAGACATGAAGATTGGGGTTTAAAGGCTGGCCTGTGACTTAACTAGTTTTGTTGGCTTGTTATATGGTCAGTTTATTTAATCTCCTTATGCTTGTTCTTCGTGGGTTCATATACGTAAAGCATTGAGCATACAGAGGTGCATGATGGGCCATTTTCCAGCATTTATAGCATTTTATCAGTGGGCTAGAATAAGCTTCTTGAAATGAAAAACTGAACTGTTTCCAAATTATTTATTTATGTTTAGCCATCACAGCACCCAATAGAGAGTGTCACATTCAAAATGAACTCATGTGATAGAGGTGGTGCAGAGCTCACGCTTTGCCACACGGCCCATCTTTTTTCATGCAGTGTTTGGTTTATATTTTCTTCCGTCTCCTAAACCTCTATTTGGCATAATCTTTCTTCTTATTTCTTCCCTCGTCTGATGCATAACTGCTTCCCTATTTAGAAAGCAATCTTTATTATTACTTCTTTTCGTCTCAGCACATTTATATCTTAAACTTTATTTTTTGGTGCAGCTGAGGAGAATAAATTCTATTGCCATGTAAGCACATTTACTTCAGTCACAATTTATCCTTAATATTTTTAATGATCAAAAGTACTAGCCATGAAAAATAGATATTTTATATCCTAGGAATAAAAGGAAAAATAAATAAAAATTCGTACTTTCCTTGTATAGTAAAATATCTGTGGTTTGTTTCTTTTTTTTTAATTCTCTCTAGCCACTCAGAAATGTGGTGGTGATATGATAGCATAAATAACTTTTGTCTGGAATGTTTTTATTTATTGAAAAGCAGATGTGGAGCAGCTACTAGATAGATATCATTACATCATGCCCATGAGAGACAAAAAAGAAATTAAAAATTAAATAATATTCACAAATAGCAAAACTGAAGCAAGTTAGGGATCAAATACTCAGGTTAATTCCTGGGAAAGAACTTTTTTTTTTTTTTTTTTTTACAGTACCTAAAGTAATATTTTTCTTTTACCTTTAGAGAGGCTCGTGATATTGTTTAGCAACTACAATGTTGTGGCCAATATAATAACTTAATCACTGTTCATCTTTTTAGGAGATTGCTTTGCTGTGTTACTGTTTTGTTTTGTTTAAGCTGCCCTAATTATTAGTAAGAGAAAAACAAAGGGTATTTTGAGAGCTACAAATATGCATCATACAAATAAAATGACAGAATAACAAATAAATTTGTTTATTTGATTAACAAATAAACAAATTCATTACTTATGCTTACTGATACTACTTGCTCTGCATATCAGTGAGTTTTGTGTTGCTGTTTTAAAAACCTATGTTAAAGGTCTTTCAGAAAACTTACCCCTGGTACAATAGTAGTTGCCTGATAATTAAAATAATCATGTTTCTTAGGATGCTTAAAGTTTTATTTTATTAAGATTTGTCAAGAATGTAAAGCATTATATACTGTAATTATAATCATATTTGGTATTTAGCATAAATTTGGCCCCTTGTAAAGTTAACTGAGACTAAACTAGACTTCCTAAGAGTGAATACACTGAAAATTAAGGTAACACCCTGGTTACCTTAATTGCTGCTTAACATTAGTTCTTAGGAAGTCACACTTCTCTAAAATTAAATGAAATTTTTAAAAAAGTAATGTTCAGATTTTCGTTATAAATATAAAGCTGTAAGTTGAGAATAAATCCAAAATTGGCATAATTTATGCTATTTCCAAAAGATCCCGAATACAAGTTCCCAAATAAGGAAATTGAAGTTTAGGAACGTGACCTAAGTATAGTGCTTTCCTATTAAAGTATGGAGCTTTTAAAATGCATTCTTCAATTCCAAAATAAGACTTTCTTTCAAAGGCACTTCTTTTTCAAATTTTATGGTGTGAAACACAAAATATATTCTTTTAAAAAAAAAAAAGTACTTCTAGTGTTCTCAACCATTCTTTATATGTGTGTTAACAGTGTGTCCTGTGCTTTAAATATTCAGATATATGATCTGTGCTCACCTTGGCTATCTATTTTCAGACCACCCAGTTTCAGATTTTGTTTGGAGATACTTCTCTGGACCATCACCCTACTCCTCAGAGTTTCTAATTCTAACTGCTGACCTTGTTTTCTTCCTCCCCCTTCAACGCATTACCATTTCCTAAATACTTTGCACATTTACCTGTAAAGGCTGCTGACTTTAAGAGGACTTTAAACACTATTCTAAAGTGCTGCTGGACATGAAATATAGGAGTGACCAGAAAGTGTTAGGAGGGTGTGGAGATAATGAATCCTATGTGATGGGGAAGTGCAAGAGAGGAGTGCAGAGTTGGGGTCTAAAGTTAATACAAAACAGGAAAAGTTCATACAGTTAAATTTATTTATGAAATCTCTTAAAACTTTGGGTCCTCCAGTTCCTTTGCAAATCACAAAAGGTATTCTAAAAATATAGTTTGTATTAATGAAATATAATTTTAGTAAATATTATTTGGAAATTTGGCCAGGTACAGTGGCTCATCCCTGTAATCCCAGCACATTGGGAGGCCAAGGCAGGCAGATCACTTGAGGTCAGGAGTTTGAAACTGGCCTGGCCAACATGGCAAAGCCCTGTCTCTACTAGAAAACACAAAAATTGACTGGGTGTGGTGGTGCGTGCCTGCAATCCCAGCTACTCAGGAGGCTGAGGCAGGAGAATCCCTTGAACCTGGGAGGCAGAGCTTGCAGTGAGCTGAGATCAAACCCTGCTGCACTCCAGCTTGGGCGACAGAGCAAAATTCTGTCTCAAGAAAACAAACCAAACCAAAACAAAACAACAACAACAACACAAAAGCTATATAAGAGTAGCAAGGAAAATAAACTGAGTTCACAAAATGACAGTTTGAGAAAATAATATCATCAAATGACTCGCTATAAGGCCATGACTCAAATGAATTTTATTGGAATAAGGTGCATTAAATAAATACAAAAGAAATAGGACATTATTTAAAACTGTTATTGTCATTTTTTACCATTAAGTGTAGATGTCATTAATCTCATAAATCTCCTCTACTTAATTGCTGAAAACAAAGTAATTAGCTACATAGACATTTTATCAAATAGGTAGGCAGACTGTAGTTTACAAGTACAAATATACTTTTGGGTAAAAGCATTGTTTTTGAGAATAAAGTAAACCCTTCAAAAAAATGTAACTAGCTGGGCGTGGTGTCTCATGCCTGTAATCACAGCACTTTGAGAGGCCGATGTAGGTGGATCACTTGAAGTCCAGCGTTGGAGACCAGCCTGGCCATCATAGTGAAACCCCATCTCTATTAAAAATACCAAAATTAGCCAGGTGTGGCACATGCCTGTAGTCTCAGCTACTTGGGAGGCTGAGGCAAGAAAATCGCTTGAACCTGGGAGTTGGAGGCTGCTGTAGTGAGCCAAGATCGTGCCAGTGCACTCCAGGTTGGACAACAGAGTGATACCCTGTCAAAAAAAAAAAAAAAAAAATCTTAGTGTTACGACTGTGAGTTGAAGATACAACCCATTTGTGTAGTATGGTGTTTTAAAAATAAGTACCAGAGTCTAAATCTATTGCCATCGTTTAAATCCACCCAAGTATTGTCAAGAATTTCTGAAAAGAGAATCGGTAGCATTCTGGTAAACTTCTAAGTAGTTCTGTGTGGATTATTCACGTTGTAGATTGGCCATTACATAAGAAACAATTGCCCAAATCAAGACTCACATGGGGGCATTAGAAGCACCGTCTCTGCCCAACGCAACAAAACTACTTCCTTTCTTTCCATGTAACTATTTTTCATGGATGGTCCCTGTTTTCAAATTTCTACTTGTTTACCCTCATTGGCATGGATCAAGAGTTGACATGTGAGGGTTATTATAGGGTGCCAGAAGTTATATAATGCACACTGTTGCTGTCTGTGAGGTAATAGCCCCAGGAGGCCCCACTACTGCTATATTACAGGGTGGCTGTTTCTTTTGGAATTGGCTCAGAATCTCTTAATGAACTACATAGGAATTTTTGTCATTATTTGGCTTCTGATCATGAATGAAATTACCCCAAACCTGTTACCCACCTTACTCACTACTCTTGACTTCTGATGACCTCATATTTGTTTCCATAATGAGAATAAAAGGAAACAATTCTAAACCAGGAGTTCTATAAATGGGTTCAGCTGTGGGTGGGAGTAAACTAGGAGTAATTTCATGGCTTCTCCATATAATTGCACTGTATCAGTAAGAGTAGAAGACTTCAATATTCAAAGATTTGATAAGGTTATTTTCACACATTAAAATTAAAAGATGAAGTTAAATATTTATTTTTCAGAAGTAACAATAAGAAAGAAATAGAGGCATATATCATGATATTAAAAAGGATTTTAATGTTATAAATAAAATTCTAACTCTAAACTTGTATTCATTTTAACAGTGTATAAAAGGAAAATAACAACTGGAATAAATTTACATATTGATTTGTGGAGAAGTCACACCTTACCCCAAAATCATGACATTATCAGTCAATCAATACCACTATCATAAAACCGAATGATTTAAAAATGAAAGAGCACTTAATATTTTTCACCAAATTTAATAGGCTGGTAAGTAGTTTACCTTTTGAATCAACTTAGATTCATAAGTTTGAATCTCATTTGTGCCTTTAAAAAATTCTTTAATTTCTCTTTGAAAACTTAATATATTGAAATTATAAAAATTATATATATACCTAATAGCTAATTTGCAATTAAATTATTCAAAATACTTACAAAATATACAGGTATTGATCGACTTACGACCTATGCAACTTACGGCCATTCGACTTTATGACCACAATCGCTAGCCACGACTGCTCCGCGTCTGGCAGCGCAAACGTTGCCCAGCTGGGCATACGACAGTGCGGACCAGCTTCTGGCAGCACTACCATCTCTGCGTGCACCATTTCAACTGTACATGTAGCCTACTCAACTTACGACCAAATCGTGTCACGACCAGTCTGCCAGTCCCCATCGTGGTCGTAAGTCGAGCACTCGCTGTACTAGAGAGTGATCTGAATACAGATTTACTTATTCAATGTTAGCATAAACTTTTGAGAAATGTGTTAATAATGTACTAAAGAAAAATCCTCATAATTATTTTATTATGACCATTTACACTTAAAAACTTTGAGAGTGCATTATAAAATTCACAATAAGGTGTAGTGTAAAGTTTAGTAAGATACTTATTAAGTATATTCATGATATAATGGTGAACTAACTCCTAGGTTTCCAACTAAATGTACAATTAGTAGATTATGGTTTCCATCTTTTATAATTACATGTTCCATTGTTTATAGACATACTACAATAAACATTCCTAAAATACTGGTCATGATAAATCAACAAACAAATCAATTGAACAAATTTTAAAATATGTGTGCTACTATAACATTAGCAAATATTCATTGGGAAATAAACACTTTTTTTTTTCAAAGATTTGAGAAACAGCTTCTGATAGGAAATATCTGGTGTCTGCTGTTACTCTCCTGCCACTCTGCCCCCACATCTGTTTTCAGTTGCCTTTACAACAAATCTTTAGGCTAGCTCAGATCAAAAATTGGATCTCATCAAGCAAGGGGAGTGGAATGGACTTGATCTATCAAATTAAGGCAGCAGCCAAAGATGACTTAAGCGTCACCTCTCTCTCTGCTCTATAGTTAGCCACTATTAAGCCTCCTATTGTACTTGCGTTGATCACTCAGACTCTTATCCCAACTTCACCCTGCTTTGCCCTATCCAGGGGAATTAAGGCCTTTGCCTTTTATTCCTCTAGAAAACTGAAGTTTGTTTTGAAAGTTGACAGTTCAGGAATAAGAAAATTGAAAATCACCATTAAACTATAGAAATAGTTATTGATAGCAAGATCTGCCAGTGAGTGTTCAAATAAGTAGATAAGAGATGAAGGAGAAAAAGGGTATTTCTATTGTCTCAAAGCACTTCCTCCAAGATGCTTGTTAATTACAAAGAAAAAGATAGTCACTTTAGAGTGGAAAACCAAGCAGGCACCAGTTGGTGATTAGGTTAATGTCACCAGTAACAGGATACATGTATGTAAAATGATTGAGGTTAATATCAGCAATAATAAAATATATCCATATTATGTTTCCTAGTGTAATAGGACATATTGAAAACATGTATACCTTATATAATGGTATTCATGTTAACAATGCATAATCTTAATCTAATGAGAAAATATCAGAGAAGCACAAGCTGAGAAATATTTTACAATATAACTGACCAGTAATATTCAAAAATTTCAAGGTCATGAAAGGCAAGGACTGTCACACATTGGAGAAGATTAAGGAGCTACGACAAGCAATTACAATGTGGGATCCTGGTTTGGATCCTGGAACAGAGTAAGGGCATTATTGAAAAAACTGAAATTCAAAGAAAATTTGTAGTTAGCTAATACTATGATAATATTAGTTCCTTGGTTTTGATAAAGGTACTATGATTATATAAGAAGTTGATAGTGGGAAGGCTGGGGAAAGTATATGGAAACTCTCCTATACATGCTGTAGTATAGGGTGTACAATTTTTGCCTCTTTTTCTGTAATTCTAGAATAAGTTCAAAATTAAAAAGCTATTTCTTAGGAAAACTGACAGCCCAAATCAATATAATTCAACTGCATTGACTAAACATAATTACTGAGCATCAATTCTATGGTAAGCATTACAGAGGATACAATGATGAGAAAACAGAATTTCTGCCCTCAAACAGTTTACAGTTTCATGACAGCAATAAAATAAATTAAGCTAGCGATATGAGAGTTGGCACAAAGAGGACAGAAGTAACCTCCTGTTGGGACTGTGTGTGTGTGTGTGTGTGTGTGTGTGTGTGTGTGTGTGTGTGTATGTTTTTTGAGTGGGGTGGTAGGTTTAGGAAAGTTTTTTGTGAGCATAATATGAAATAGAACTTGGTAAGTAGATAGGATTTTGTAGATGATGAAGAAGAAGCACTCTAGGAAAAGTGAGAACGTGCAGGTGTTTGGGAATAATAGACAGCCCAATTAGGTAAAGCATGGAGTGGCACTTTTGGGTTACTCCAGGCGATTCGCTAGTAGATGCCTTGGTCAGCTCAGGTTGCCGTAACAGAATTCCACAGACTAGATGGCTTAAACAATGGAAACCTCATAGTCCTGGAGGCTGGAAGTTTCAGATCTTTGTGCTGGCTGATGTGATTACTGGGAAGGCCCTCTTTTTGGTTTGTAGGTGGCTGACTTCTTGCCATGTTCTCACATGATGGAGAGAGAGCACACGAGCTTCCTGGTGTCTTTTCTTAGAAGGACATTAGTCCTGTTGGATTATGGCCAGGCCCTAAAGACCTTCTTTAACTTTAATTACCTTCATACAGGTCCTGTTTTCAAATATGCTCATTGGGGATAGGGGCTTCAATGTATAAATTATGGGGGGTGGGGAAACAAGCATTTAGTCTGTAACATTCCACCTCATAATAAGAATTTATGTCCTTCTTTCATGCAAAATGTATTAATTCCATCTTAACACCCTCCAAAGTCTTAATGCATCAAGCATCAACTAAAGTCTAAACTCTAAAATCTCACCTAATTATTACTTAAGTCAGATGGATGAGACTCAATGTACGATTCATCCTGAGGCAAAATTCCTCTCCAGCTGTGAACCTGTGAAACCAGACAAGTTAATGGGCTTCCAAAATACAATGATGAGACAAGTATAGGATAGACGGTCCCATCACGAAAGAGAAAAATCAGGAGGAATGAAGGAGTGATGGATCCCAAGCCAGTCAAACCTAGCAAGGCATATTTCCATTCGATCTTAAGGTTGGCGAATAATTGTCTTTGGCTTGAATAATCCCCTTTGCTTTGAATAATCCTCTTTGACTTTCCAGGCCTACTGGGGTGGCAGCATCACTGCCAGAGCTCTGCAGGGTGGCCCCACCTTGTGGGTCTCTGAGGCAACTCCACTCTCTGAAATCAAGAAGGAAAGAGCCTTACTCACCTGTCTTCCCCTCCCCGTGGGCCTGTGGTGGGGGTGGCAGTCCTGATCCTCTCCGAATTGCCTTCAGAGTCATTCTTCCCTTTCTCTGAAGATTAGTTCATGTTCATAGACGAAGAGCTCTGTGGTCTGGCCCTGGAGAATGCAAGAAGTTTGACAGCCTTCTGTTGTTTCATCCCGCTGTCTGTCTCCCGTATAGTTAAAACTAGCAGGGTCTCTGCTGGTGTAATCTTATTCCTGGCTCTGCTGAGATGGCTGATTACATTCATGAATTCCCCTATGATCTCTATGGAACAGTTACTCAGCCATACCCTTAGTGCTTATAGTGTTCTGTTCAAAACAAGCTTTCTTTCCTTTTCTTGGAATGTGGATGAGAAATTTCCAAATCTCTGAGTTCTAGTTCCTTTTATACTTAACAGTTCCTTCTTCCATTCATCTCTTTCCTCTTGAATTTGGCTATAAACAGTGAGAACTAAAGCTACATACTTAATATTCTGCTTAGAAATCTCCTCTGCTTAGTGTACAGCTTTATTGCTCACAGTTTCTACTTTCCACAAAACACTAGAGCACAATTCAGGCAAGTTCTTTGCCACTTTATAACAAGGGTCACCTTTCCTCCAAGTTTAATCACCTCTTCCTCATTTCCCTCAGATCCTCATCAAAATGACCTTTAATGTCCATATTTTTACCAACATTCGGTTCATAATCATGTATGTATTCACTAAGAAGATGAAAGCTTTCTCTCCAGCTCTCCTCTTTTCTTTGTGAGCTCTCACCAGTGTTGCCTTTAGTGTTTATGTTTCTAGCTACAGCTCCCTAATGGCAATCTTAGATTTTTCTAGCATGTACCTCCAACTCTTGCAGCCTCTACCCATCACTGAGTTCCAAAGCCCCTTTAGAACTTCTAGAGTTTTTCTTTGTTTAGGTACTTTTTATAGTTTTACCCCACTTCTTAGTCCCAAAATCTGTCATGATCAGCTCAGGCTGCCATAATAAAATGCCATAGTGGTATTAAACAACAGAATAAGTGACTTAAACAACATGGATTTCTTCTCTCACAGTTCTGGATGCTAAAAGTCCCAAAGTGAGGTGGCATCCAGTTCAGTTCTTGGCTTTCTTCCTGACTGCAGACAGCTACTTTCTTGCTGTGTGCTCCCATGGTGGAGACAGAAAGTGTGAGATCTCTTGTGTCTCTTAGAAGGACATGAGTCTTATAGGATCAGAGCCCCACTCTGATGTCCTTGTTTAACCTTACTTACCTCCATAGGTAAGGACATAAGAGATAATCAAGGACATCAGAGTGGGGTTCTGATCCTATAGGTCAGATCCTGTCTCTAAATAGTCATATTGGGGGTTGGATATTCAACATTCAACATACTAGAACACAATTCAGGCAACTTCTTTGCCACCTTATAACAAGGATCACCTTTCCTCCAAGTTTTAATAACCAGTACTTCATTTCCATCTGAGTCATCATCTGAATGACCTTTAACACCAGTATTTCTACCAACATTCAGTTCATGATTGTTTAGTATTCGCTTAGAAGATGAAAGCTTTCTCTCTGGCATTCCCCCTTTTCTTTCTGGGCTCTCAGATTTGAGAGATTTCGGGGGGATACAACATTAAGTTCATAAAAGTAGACAGCCTTTACTTTGGGATAACTTAGTGAGTCACTTGCTCAGAGAAAGGAATAGGGATACTGATGAGTTTCATAGGGAGTCTACAGTGAGGACTCGTAGGGCTATGTGGAAGGCGTAGTTGTGTTTATTGTCAGAATAGCCAGAAGGATCTCTCATAGATATGCTACTAACATTTTTTAAAGTCTCAGTAATTGTGACTACTGAGGTTTTCATAAACTTTATTCCGAACCACATACCTTTGTGGTTTTTACTTGAGTCTTGTTTTCTAGAGAGACAAAATAAAGACAGTGAACACATTTTTATTCATCACTTTAAACTTGTGCTGCCTCTTGGGCTTAAATTTTCTAATATTATTTATTTAAGAAAAGCACCAATTTTATATGGTATGTACTACTTTCACCTTTATACATGACAGAGTATTAGGATTTTCAAAATGTAACCATGACAACAGGTTTCCTTGCAAACTAGTTCATGATAGCAGAGTACATGGGCATGCAGATTCTTGGCAGGAAATATTTTTTGGTGGTGTATTTATACACATAGATATATGTAAATATACACATATAGATCACCAGAATTTTTTTTGATTTTTAATTTTTTTTGAGACAGAGTCTACTCTGTCACCCTGGCTGGAGTGCAGTGGCATGATCTTGGCTCGTTATAACCTCTGCCTCCCAGATTCAAGCCATTCTCATGCCTCAGCCCCCCTAGTAGCTGGGACCACAGACACGTGCCACCACACCTGGCTAATTTTTGTATTTTTTGTAGAGATGGAGTTTCGCCATGTTAGGCAGGCTTGTCTCAAACTCCTACCTCAAGTGATCCACCTACCTCTACCTCCTAAAGTGCTGGGATTACAGGTGTGAGCCACTGCATCCGGCCTTCACCACAAAATTGTATATGTATATAAACATAGGGTAAGCATTTTTTAATAGAAGAAAGTTAAAAAGACACACTAAGAGCCACTAAGATTATTTAGTAGACATAAGTAGATTAGCCTCCGGTTTTTAAAAAGTATAAAAGTTTTGGTGTCAGAAGTCCCAGTTTCTGATTTAGGTCTTTGGCACTTTCTGGCTATATGTGCTTTGGGAGTGACAACCTCCTGTGGCTTCAATTTCCTCAACTAAGAAAAACAGAAGCTTTATCCCCTGTCATACCTGCCTTACAAAATTGTCAGAATCAGAAGACATCATGGCCATAAAAGGACTTTGTAAAGTATTACATTGATTTCACTCATTATTTCATTACTATAATATTTGTTATTTTCTAATATTTATCACTTTCACTTCATAACTAAAGATGACAAAAAGTCTAGAAGTATCAGAGTTAGAGTAAAAACATGATAGGAATGATAAAAAGCACTTGTGAAAAGATTAAATGGTCTGTAGTGATTATGTGTGAGAAAGAGAAAGCCAGTAGGTAATTTAATGATTGTCTTCAAGCACTTGAATACCACTCCAGCCAGTTAACACTGATGACCAGATTGGAAAAGGTCAGCATGAGTTATTTAGGCTAACTAAACCAAATAACTTTCCAATAGTGAGGTTGCTACAAAGTAGCATTGGCCACTGGGGAGGTTGTAGAATCCCATTTGTGAAAGCTGACCCATTGCCTGATGATCCCTAACGTCCAGCCTTGCCTGGAGTCAAGGATTCTAACTCCAGAGACTCAGGCTCCCACCCCTTCAGCTTTGTGCTCTGTGCCTCCATATGGATCTAGGGTGTTGGGCTATTAGGCAAGGGAACTTCTTATTTTCTTGGTCATAACTGTTTACTTAAAGAAGAAGAAGCATTGAAAGACACACCCTAAATATACAATGCGTCAAGTGTATTTTCTTCCTTGAAATTCACTTTACTTTTCCTTGAAAAATAAAATGTCCAATTTTTATTTTAAAATATTGGAAACAATGTTGTTTACTGAGTATAGTAAACAGTATAACACAATTCTTTTTAAGATTATGTTCATTTAAAGTGATTGAGATGTGAAAGAAGACAAGTAAAAGGAGGTAGACTAGGAAGAGGGGACAAAGGAAAGCAGTCTGGAGTGGGGGGATTCAGACAGGCAGAGGCAGTTACTCACAGGGAGGAGTGGAGGAGATGGAGAGGTAAGGCAAGGAAGGAGGATGTGGAGTTGGGAATATTTTAGGTTTAGTAAAGGGCACACCCACTCTTCATTTAGACTGTGGAAATTGGCATTGTTATCCTATATCCTCTGCTTTCAAAGAGTTAGCTGGTTAATCACTATGTTCACATCTTCAGCCATCTAATATCTTTACTTTGGTCCATTACTTGAGAGGGTCACCAGAGTGGACACTAGAAGTTATTTTCTATACTGTGGTAGCAGTGACAAAGCAGTTTCATTCAGATTAAATTGAACCAAATGCTCTCAAACCAGAAGTTCTCCACTTCAACTGTATGGAGAGGATAACATGAATCGACTTCTTTATTTCTAGAATTTCAACCAATATTAGTATGTTACACTAAAAGCATTGCTGCTTTATTTTATTATAATAAAATATTGTCTTAGAAGCTACATTTCTAGCCTTAAAGACTTAAAGATTGAAACTGTACAGTGAATAGTAAGTGTCACTATGAATCATTTTTGGAAACAGGGAGAAGGAAAAATCTATCTGTATGTCTGTCTATCTGTCCATCATCCAATGTTTTGCTTGTTTCTTTTTTTTTTTTTCCAAGAAGTTACTTCTTATTTTCCCAAAGCCTTGATAATACTTAGAGTTAAATTTCTTAACTAGAGTAATTGCAGAATGTATTCAAGAGATGCTAAATGGATATCCTTAAGAAAGTTGACTATATATTGTATACAGTGTACCTTGCTCAGGCGATGGGTAAAACAAAATCTCAGAAATCACCACTAAAGACCTTATCTGTCTAACCAAGAACCAACTATACCCCCAAAACTGTTGAAATAAAAATTTAAAGTTTAAAAAAAAAAAAAAAAAAAGGCGGCTCATGCCTGTAGTCTTAGCACTTTGGGAGGCCCAGGCAGGTGGATCACTTGAGCTCAGAATTTCATGACCAGCCTGGCCAACATGATAAAACCCCATTTCTACTAAAAATACAAAAATTCGCCAGGTGCTGTGGCATGTGCCTGTAGCCCTAGCTACTCAGGAGGCTAAGGTACAAGAATCACTTGAACCTGGGAGGCAGAGGTTGCAGTGAGTTGAGATTGTGCCACTGTACTCCAGCCTGGGTGACAGAGTGAGATTCTGTCTCTAAATAAATAAATAAAGTTAAAAATAAAAAGGAGGGAGTAGGTGTGGCAAATTATCTTTGATGATCTAACTAAGGCTTTGCCATCAACTGATTTTGATCTCCCACTTAGAGAATAGCTCTATTTTATTATTCTGTGAATAAATATGTGTGTGGGCATAACCGCATGGATACTATAGATCTTTTACTTTAAGTAATGTAATTATTACATAAAGACTGTTTTGTAGAAAGTTCTTTGCTAAGTTGCACTTTAGATTTTTCATTATGTAAGGCACTGTAGTTCAGTCTTTAAAAAATTTAGTAGTTATTTTTTGCTTTGCTCAGGTCTTTCTAAGGCAGACAAAACCAACCAACCAAAAAACAAAAAACCTTTCTCTGGTTGGATTTCCCAAAAGACATTATGTTTTGGTACCTGGGGACCACTCAATTTTCAAAATTGAGTATCCAATGCAGTCTTGGGGACACATAACGCTTAGTCATTAACGTATTTGTTAGGTTAATTATACTTTCTATCAAAGGGACTTCCAAGAAATAAAAATATTGTCATCTATTGCAAAGGAAAGTTTAGTTCCCAGGGAAAATTAGAGAAAGTTTAGATTGTGTTAATTTAACTTGGAATTGAAGTAATATTTAAATTCAGACATTGTGCTTCTGAATTCTATTGTTGAAAGCCAGTCTTTGCCTAGGGCTTGCTGATTTCGATTTTCAGTTCTGTCCCTCATGTCTGCTGCTACTTTGTCTTGCAGTCTTGCATCTTATCAGATAAACAGTCTGAGATTAACCATCACTGGCTGAGATTGAGTGACTGGACAATAGCAATAACTGCCAGTGAGATAATAACTGAACTTTCTTGGCATGCTTCTCATACCAACTTTCTGAAGGTATGTGTGACAGTTTTCCAGAATGACCGCCAGTGAAACTTTGTCTCTGTGGAATTCCTGTCCCTTATTTCACTCTAAATTCTTTTAAACTAAGCCTTAGCGTTTTATGTTCCTGTAGCCTGAAACTATTAATATTTAGAATGATTTTCCAGTGATTTATGAGATGGGAGCAGTGGCTTAGAAAAATTGATCAATTTTAGAATGGAGGGAGTAAATCACTGGACATTTTAACCTAGCTTACTAGACAGTCTCTTTCTTTTGTTTTTAAGTATACACATTCTGAATCTTTTATTGGTTTTGAAACTAGTTATTACTCCTATGTAACTGTCTAAGTAAATTCAGAGCATTGTATCTTTGGGGGGTACTGTTATATGATCTAATTTCATTAACTCTTGCAAAGACCTTTGGACTCAAAAGCAGTGTTTTTGGATAATGAGAGGTATCTAACCTGCCTTGATCTACTGCACATCCCAGTCAGTGCTTCATGAGAAAGACTGGCTATTCTCTACTCTTATCTTGAACACAAAGACACCTCAGCATGTGAGCTAGGAATAGGAGAAGTGTGTGGAAATGCAATGTATCTGAAAGAATGGAAAATTTTGTCTTTCTCTCTCTTTTTATTGGATTGTTTACATATTGGGTTTTGTTGTGACAAAGTAGCAGAATAAAAGTTACATCATAAAGCATTTCACTCTATTATAAACTCAATTTTACTGAGTCAGAATAACTCAGGGCTGATACAGGAGGGAGAGGATGTTTCCATTGTATGGTAAGCCTGAGAAGAAGCAGGTCTGTATCTCTGTTCCTAGTTTTTCAAGTGAATTTCTGTAGTAAGCATCTCAAACATTCCTAATACTACGCAGCCATAAAAAATGATGAGTTCATGTCCTTTGTAGGGACTTGGATGAATCTGGAAACCATCATTCTCAGCAAACTGACACAAGAACAGAAAACCAAATACCGCATGTTCTCACTCAAAGGCGGGTGTTGAACAATGAGAACACGTGGACTCGGGGAGAGGAGCATCATACACTGGGGGCAGTTGTTGGGGGCTAGGGGAAGGACAGCGGGGGATGGGGAGGGATAACATGGGGAGAAGTGCCAGATGTAGTCAAAGGGGAAATAGAGGCAGCAAACCACCTGGTTATGCATGCACCTGTGCAGCAATCCTGCATGACCTGCACATGTACCCCAGAACCTAAAGTAAAATATAAAAAAAAAGAAATCTACAAAAAGGGAAAAAAAAAGAAAGAACATAAATATTTCTGTATGGAAATGTTGGAAAACAAGACTCTGGTAATTAGTATGAAATTTTACTATTCATTCCTTTAGATTGCCATTGTTGCATTAATTGACCAACATTACTTTTTGAAAATACTATCACTTCTCTTTGTTTATATCTTATTTTTGCTTTTTTCCATACATTTGACATTTCCCTTAAAATCTAGGCATAATCTTTGTTACACAAATTTTATTCTGGTTCCTTATAAAATGCTGATTTAAAAAATATATCTTTATGTGGAGATTAAATCAATGTGTCAAGATTCTTTATTTTGTTTTCCTTCAAAAGCCTGCTGTAGGATAACATAGAACCAAATGTTAAGGGTGCTTGCTGGCCTAACTCCAAAGCAGTGTTTTGGATAACAGGGAGTCTTTAATTCTCAGGTATAATTGCTTTTTTTAGTTTGTACTTTTCTTTTCAGCTTTGTTTTGGGTTTGATTGTGGGTATGTGTATGTATGTCTGTTTCCATAACAAGTTTTGAATTTTTTTGATGACCTATCTTCTTGGGCCACCAAATCAAATTAATTAAGTAATTATAGTCTCAGTTTACCTTGTCTCCCTCTTAGTGGGTCAGCCAAAACCTGGTTTGCAGGATCAAATGCACAGCATGCCATACTACTCTGAAGCCTCTACTAGCCTGCTTCTCCATGTTGACATGTGTTCAGGCAAGCCAGGACTTACGTCAGATATATCAGTTACTGGAGTGAGAAACTCTGGACCCTTCAGATGCTGTCCTCCAGAAACATCAGCACCAGCCTTTGGGTTTAAGATCACCTGGCAAGATTGATTAACTTTAGGGAATGGTACAGATAGGATAGTTCCTGGACAATTTGGGAACCTCAGGAATGGGAGTATTTATGTTAGGATGACATAAAATAACTCTTTTTTCCCTGGGGATCTTGCAGTAAAGATTATCATCACAGTTGGCCATACCATGAACTTTTCTAAGCTATTTAAATTTACCTTGAAATGTTATCCATGTCTGATGTCACAGAGAATAAATGTATCTGGCATTAACATTTTACTGATGCTTGCCTTACCTTTACTAAACCTTATCTTGTATTTGAAGAAGTTGCCTATTTTTAATTCTGAATACGATATGCCTCAGAATAAGGTTTTAAGGTTTAGGTAAGGTAAAGTTTAACTTTAGTTTGTATCTGTGACACCTAACCCAATACTAAGGAATTCAATTGAATGATAAATTTATTCTAGGCATCCACTGTGTTCAGAACATAGTAAATATCTAGGAATTGCTTATAGAGTAAATATAACTCTATTGAACTGTAAATCAAATATCAACACACAAAGTTGAATGAACAGACTCGTTTACCTCTTTTTATTTTTTGTTACACTGATGGATACCACATGTCTTAGGTGATGGGGCGGGGGCGGGGGCTAGTAATTACTGCCATTATTGTCTGTGATACAACAGTGTTCAGATAGGAGCTATTCTGCTTATAATCAGATGAACAAGATACTATGCTTGGCTTTGTTTATGGGAAAAAATGCATTTTATGAAATTGTGGTTAGAGGCCTGTTAGCAAAAAGGATGAATGGTTTCTTGGAATTACTACTTAAATATTTTGAGAGAAACAAATGAAAAGTATCTCACTGTGGGGCTGAATTGGTTTGTTACTTTGCTTCTCTAGCGGAAGTCTGTTGACTCTCTCAGAAGTGTTGCTAGAAGAAGAAATAATCCTATAAAAGGGCATTAAACAATGCTAAGAAAAAGATGATGATAAAAATGATTTCAGCTTGCCATGAGCCAAACATCATATTAAACACTTTAAGCGCATTATTGCACTGAATTCTCACAACCCTATACCTTACTCTCATTTTACTCATGGAAACATTGAAGCCTAGAGAGATCAAGAAATTTTCTCAAGGCCATAAATAGAGAAATCAGGATTCAAATCAAATAGATCCCAGGGCATGTTCTTTTCACCACTGCATTGCTGCACATTATTATTCAGTTATTAAATAAAGCCTTGCATTAGTGGCACTTCCAAATGAATAACAAAAAAAAAAAGGAAGAAAGAAAGAAAAAGTAACACTGGTCATATGTATGTGTGCATTTTTAATAAAAATTACATTATTCCATTTGTTTTTCTGGAAATTTTTGTTGCATCAAGTTGCTAGAATACCATAATATAAAACTTGGCATTTTCTCAATAAATGTGTATGGTGCTCTAGTAAGTGTTTAAGGTGTCTTTGGAACAACATTTAATTTGCAAGATCTTTTTTATTAATGTGCTGAATTAAGTAATTATTTCTTTCCCACTTTGGGTATGTTCCATTTTTGATTTTCTGCTGCTTTCAAGAAGCCATACAATAGAATTCCTAATCCCATTTTGATTCAACTTCGTTCCAAAAACTAAAAGATGTGAAGTGCTTCTTTTATCTTATTAGAAAAGCCAATAAAATGAAAGAATCATTTAAAGCAATTTTTTCAAAATATAAAATTGGCAGAGTATTTTGTTGGAAACCAAGTTGAGATTTATATATAAGGACTTCAAAACTTGTTTTGCTGATGCAATGTTACTCAAGAATTCACTGAACCTCACAAGGTAAACTTGCAGAGAATGTTTGTTTGGGGAAATGATGATGACAGGCAAGAATTTTCTAGGTAGAAAATTGAATTATAACTCAGATGCCATGCAATTCACTCTTTTAAAGTGTGAAAGCTGGCCAGGCATGGTGGCTCACGTCTGTAATTCCAGCACTTTGGGAGGCTGAGGCGGGCAGATCACCTGAGATCAGGAGCTTGAAGACAAGCCTGGGCAACATGGTGAAACGCTGTTTCTAGTGAAATTACAAAAATTAGCCAGGTATGGTGGTACATGACTGCAATCCCAGCTACTCAGGAGGCTGAGGCAGGAGAATCGCTTGAGCCCAGGAGGCAGAGGTTGCAGTGAGCCGAGATTGTGCCACTGCATTCCAGCCTGGGCTGGGTGACAGAGCAAGATTCCATCTCAAAAATAAAAAGTTTTTAAAAAATGTAAAATTCATTGGGTTTTAGGATATTCTCAGAGCTAAAGAACCATTATCACTATGGAATTCCCAAATGTTTTTTTCATTCTAAAAAAGAAACCCCCTTGTCCCTAAGCAGTACTCTCCATTCCCTACCAGCACTCCTTTCCTAGGTAACCTCCTGTCCATTTTTATCTCTATGGCTTTGCCTATTCTGGGTGTTTGGTATACATGGAATCATGTGATATGTGGCCCTTTGTGCCTTTTCTTTCACTTAAGGTTTTCAAGGTACGTTCATGGTATAGCATGTATGAATACTTCATTTCTTTTTACTGCTAAATTATATTCAGTTGTGTGGATATACCACAGTTTGTTTATCCACCAGTCAGTTAATGTGTGTTTGGATCAGCTTATTTTGTTTCTGCTAAAATTTTGAAGAGTAGGAACAGGAATACCATCCATGCTAGCTTCCAATTGGAAGATGATAATTAACACTCTTTTATTCTCTCTCATATTAAACAAAATCACAGCCGATGAAATGAAGATACCTTTAGAAAGAAAAACCTTGACTTACTAGGCAATACATAACCATCTTTTACTCACTAAAATGCTTCAGCAAGTTAATTTTGCTTCTCATTACTTTGCCTAACAAAAATGCCTAGTGTAAATTCATTGTCTAGAAACTCCCCCAAAATCCACATTAATAAAACTATAAGAAAAAAATGTCCCTTTTCAATTAAGTATAAATATAACCAATGTAGTGTTATGAAACTAAAAGTATAAATTAGCATTATGTTTCCTCGTTGGCTTTGTTGGATTAATCTCAAATAACCCAAAAGGAAACATAAATTTCAATTTGTAGTAAGTTTTGTGATCTGATACTTTTAAGTGGGTGTTTAGCAAGGGGCAACAGAAGAAAGAGCAGTAGACTGTAATTACTTACTGCAAATCACAAGCTGCTGGAAATACTGCTTACTAATTGTATACCAAGGAGCTTGAGTGAAAAAGTGTGGAAGGGCCATGAAAGCCTTGCCCCCCCTGTTACTTGCTTCTATAAACCAGGATGCAAGTTGAGTTATCGGAGCTCTGTTAGACAGCACACAGATCCTGCATGTTTGGGAAGTTACAACATTGAGGACGTGAGGAGAAAGCAATGGGGGCTTGCTGTGTGATGATGCTGCTCTGTGTCTACTATTAAGATAACAATAACAGTGATGATAAGACATAACAATAGCAGCTGTTATTCATTAAGTAATTACTCTCTGCTGAGCTCTTTGCATCTACACTTTACCTCTTAACCTCACAACCCTCCTGGATAACTTTTATTATTTCTATTTCACAGGCAGGAAAAGTATGTCACTGAAGAGTGAAGTGATTTTTTTCTTGTGTCAGATAGCTAATAAGAAACAGAACTGAAATTCAAACTCAGATCCAAAGTCTCTCTCTTTGAATTAGTCAAGGATGGGTAATTAATGTTTGACATTAAAACTGTAGATACTTCAAACCCATAATATTGATGATAATATGGCTTATGTGGTCCAAAAGATGCAGCCTCTGCATGCATGCCCTAAGTAAGCCTGTTTTGCCAGCCTTTGTTTTGGATCTCGCACCTTCACAGTTGCCCCTTAAAGCTTATCCCTGCAGTTTATCATCATCGTGCTGTGATCCTGGGACATTCAGAAGATGTGATAGAGTTTTCGTGGGATAAACCTGTGAACCATGTCCTTTCAATACCTTCAGTGCCCCTTTCTAATGTATAGAATATGGAGTCAGTCTAAAATATTTAAATTTTCCCTTGAGGAGTCTCTAGACTTATCCTGCACTTGTTCCTGGGTTCCCTTGGAGAATAAAAGGAGATCTTCCCTGAGAGGGAACTAGAAAAAATCCTAGATTCCCCAGGATTTAAGGATTTCCTGGAGTGTTAGAAACTAACATCCTTCTTGTGAGATCCTTCAGATCCACCATCCCAGCTCTCAAGTATGTGGAGAAAAGAGCCTCAACAGAGT
The DNA here is from genome assembly GCF_001604975.1 of Cebus imitator. NCBI lineage: Eukaryota > Metazoa > Chordata > Mammalia > Primates > Cebidae > Cebus > Cebus imitator. The sequence goes on from NW_016107945.1 coordinate 477,345, forward strand.
TATCTCTGTCCAGAGCCACATGATAAAATGCTTTCCTATATATTTTAATGCTTAGCAGTCCCATCTGTAACATGAAAAGGATTGGACAAATTCCTCACATGGTTATGTTCTTTGGCCAGCACAGTATTAAGTAAAAACAAAAACAAAACCCTCCACATTGCTTTTAGGAGCAAAGTGCTTGCTTTAGTTCTCCATAGGCTCCTCCAATATCTGTTATATCACAATCGGCCAACTGCCCTGATTAACATACCCTGCCTGACCCCTAAAGGTATTTGCTTCTGAAGGTCCTAGAAGTGATAATCTTCCAAATTTCTTCTAGCTCTACTATCCTCTGATTCTCTCATTACTTTCATTTTATAAAACAGGATTTGTACCTTTTTTCCTTTGGCCCCACACTTGTGTCTTCCTTGCTTCTTTCCATTCTGCTTCTCTGACCTTCCCTTCAGTGCTCAAGACATCAAGTGCTTCAACTCACTCTTGGCCATGCAAGCTCTCTGCCATGCGCTCTCCCTCTCTCAGGGATCCAGCCCTCAAAGTACTTCTCTTATACCCCTAATTTACTCTTAATAAATTTTCTATCTCTGTGAAGAATCATGAAAGTAAACTCTTTAAATTAATTCATAATGAAAATAGATTATTCCTGATATCTTTTATTTTACCATTAGGAAGGATGGTGGGAGTAGCATGAAGAGGTGCCTAGGAGCTCCAATGAGTTTTTAATTGGTCAAGGCCAGGGTGCTGAGGATGAAGGGTTGTGGAGGAGATCATTCTGCTGACTTTTTAACACTTATCAAAGACAGAGGAGGAGAAAGCCTCCTCCAAGAGCCTCTTTACGTTTTTATGTTGAAAGAGAAGCTGATCATGCCGGGCACGGTGGCTCAAGCCTGTAATCCCAGCACTTTGGGAGACCGAGGCGGGTGGATCACGAGGTCAAGAGATCGAGACCATCCTGGTCAACATGGTGAAACCCCGTCTCTACTAAAAATACAAAACATTAGCTGGGCATGGTGGTGCGTGCCTGTAATCCCAGCTACTCAGGAGGTTGAGGCAGGAGAATTGCCTGAACCCAGGAGGCGGAGGTTGCGGTGAGCCGAGATTGCGCCATTGCACTCCAGCCTGGGTAACGAGTGAAACTGCGTCTAAAAAAAAAAAAAAAAAAAAAAATGACCTTTGATCCTACAATCCTTGAAAAACTATTCCAAAATAAAACTAAAGAAAGAAGCTGATCTCTGCCCACTTAGAGGTGTCTCACTCCTGTCTCTGGAGCAAGCACCTTCTTTAAGGATGGCTCTGTCCTCAGCCACATGTGATTTGTAAACTCAGAGTGTCTTCCTTGGCCTGGATGCAGAGGATGGAAGATGGCATCCTTACTGCTTCATGTGTTTTACAACAATTTTGTAAGTGGAGAAATTATGAGTAATTAACTCAAGTCCACACAAATGCTAAGTGTTAAAACTAGTTCTCAAAGTAAAGCCTTTGCTGTCAGACTTTCTAGGGCTCTCAGAATCCAATTTTCAGCTACCTGTGGTCAGAGGAGGGAGAAATCAGCACACACATTCTCACCCACTCTTGGACTCTGGTTTTAGGTGGGAGCTTGGAGCAAGTGCTTGTTAGGCACATTTACTTTTTCTCTTGCCAATCTGATCTTAACTGTACATGATTTAGATGTCTCTTAAGAATCCCTCCGTTCATGTGCTTGATGTGGTTTAAAAGAAAGGAAGAATGCCATTTGTGTAACTGCTTAACAACTCACCAAATTATGATGAATAAAGTAATTATGTCAAAATTTTTGGGTTTACATTGTCTGGAGCTTATAATTTTATTATTTTGTTAACAGCTAGTTTTTCTTTCATGTTTCCACATCATTTTCTGTCCTCATGGAAAGTCTTAACCTCTGAGAAAGCCATTGGTATCTTTATTTCAGTAATAATGAAACTGAGACTTAGTTTACCAACCCACATGGTCAATGTCTACACACAGGTCTTTTGATTCCAAACCGTACAAGAAAACTCTGTTCATGTAGATAAATTTTATTACCTATTATGCAAATGGCATGATCACCTAGTCTCTACAAAGCAAAAACACAAAAAGCCCAACATGGTTCTGTCAGCCTTCCTATTCTGAGTAGGTGTAGCTCCACCATCCATAGCCACCAAGGTCCTTATTTATTCAAGATCCTTCCTCAGTCAGATCCTGAGGCTTTTGTGTGCACTGGCAGCCATGGCATCCCACACTTCCCTGACGCCAGAAGTTACCTATAGACAAGACCCTAACTACTTCCAGTTTTAAAGCACATCTCACATGTGGTAGAGTGAGAACCTGCACTGACATAATATTGTTGTTTCTTCTAAAAAAAACTATTTAACTATTTTGCCTGGAAAACTCCATCCACAGTGGCAGACAGAATAAGTTTCCAAAAACCTCTTATCAGTGTCTTTGAGATAGACCTGCCTCTGCCACCTGCGCATTAGTATCAGGCCCTGATATTGATCATCATACGTGGTATGTATGTATCAAAATATCACACTGTACCTCCAAAATAGGTACAATTGTCTGTCAACCAAAAATTATAATGCAAGAAAAAAAACTGTTGTTTTCAGGCACTTTGAATCGGCCTTTGCCCATGTTATCTATGTAATACTATGCATTGTCATTTGGAAAGTTTTAGTTTGCTAGTTATGAAAATCTTCCAAATATTGACATATTAATTTATGAAATAAAAAGTTGCACTTGTTAATATGAATTAATAATGCTAGCATCTGATAAAGAATTTGCGTGTGTGTATGTGTGTATGTGTCTGTGTATGTATTTCTGAGGCCCTTAGCATTGCTCCATTTCTCTTCTGTACAATTTTTAAGAAACATTTCCATTGGGCTGTGTTGCTTTGCCTACGCTAAAACAAGCACAAATAAACACACTGAACAAAAAAGTGAAAGGGGCGATTAAAATGAGATTTAGAGACAGGGTGTAGGTCTGTGTGATATGCAGAATGATTGAATGAATCCAGGCAAACTCTGATTTGGTTTGTAGGTTCTATTTTATCTATTTTAGTAACCTTTATTTAATGCCTGGGCCCAAAGAGCTGAGGTGATAAATCATTGGTTTCTGTCTGTGATATACAAAGTGGCTACTCACTAAGTACTTTGCTTAGAGTAAATACCTTAGGAGTTTAAATAAATAAATGCCTTAGGAGTTTATACAGTACTGTCTTACCCATTTTCATAGTACACAGAATTCCATCAAATGGATGTGAACTAATTTATTTAGCTGCCTTCAATTATTTCTAATATTGTCTATCATATTTCAATGAAAATGCTTATACGAATGTCATTTTGTGTGTTAGTGTATCAAGAGAATAACTTTCTCTAAATGTATCTTGGGCTCCTCTAACAAAGTACCTCTGCTGAGTGGCTGAAACAATAGATATTTGTTTCTCACAGTTCTAGAGGCAGGAAAGTCCTAGATCAAGATGCCAACAGATTTAATTCTTAATAAGGGTCCTCTTCCTAGCTTGCAAATAGTTGCCAACCAGCTGCATGATCATGTAACTTCTTCTTTGTCCATGCTGAGAGAACGAGCTGTGGCATCTCTTCTTTTTTGAGGAAGTTGACCCCATTATGGGGCTTCCATCTTCATGACCTCATCAAAACCTGATTTACCTCCCAAAAGTCCCACATCCTAATACTATCACATTGGGGGTTAGAGCCTCAATGTACAAACTTTAATATGTTGAAAATTCAGTTCATAACATGACTGGGTAAAACTGTGTAAAATTTGGACAGAGTTGCTATTGCTAAAAGCTCTTCTGGATCTCCCAGGTGACTAGGTTCTTAAAGTTCACTCTTCGAAGTGAGTTTCTCTCTTTCCCATTGTCTAAGTTTAGACTGAGATCTGAGTTTACTTCCAGCATTTCTTTATCTTTATCCTTCTTCGTTTGCAGCCTCTGATTGTGTATGCTTTGGGAAACCAGATGAAGAAACTGGTCTAAGTTACGGTATACCTAAAAGGAGAATTTACAGGGTCTCTGTGGCAGCAGGCAGTTCCCTCTTGTAAATAAACACGTATAAGTTTTAGTGCCAAAACATATGCAGTAAATTTTTACTGTGATTATATCTGTTAAAATTATTGTTTATTTCTCTCAGCAATTTTCAATACAGTTGAGGTTTCTGGATACATTATCTTAAGTGTATATGGTGTATGGTCATACATTTAAAAATACAAAAGGTTTCAGACAGCATTTAATGTCATTCTTCAAATTCTTTATTAAAATTGCATCATATTTATCAACAATATTTAGCCAACTAACTGGTTTGAATGTTGTATAATGATGCAAAATGTCTATTATTTCAAGAAAAGTGAGTTTTTTGAAGTTTTGATTTTTTGGTGTGTTTTTTTCTCACTGTATCTGAGTTGCCGAAAAATATAAGCTTGGTAAAACTTACTATCTTAAGAAATATTTCATGTCAAAAGACAGCACATGTTAAAGTAAAAACAATTCTTTAGAGTGAGAAAAACATTATAGCTGTATAAATAATCAAAGAGATTTGACTATTAAAAATGTAACCTTAAGTCATTAAGTATTTATTACTCATTCAAAGTTCTTGCAGTTGGGAATTTACTGACAGGCTATTTATAGTTAATTTTGAGGTTTAAAGTAAATGAACTTACCAGATATAACCCTCTGGAGTCCTGCTTAGAAAACAAAAACCGTGAAGCCACTCACATAGCTCTGCAAACCTGTGGTGCTTTCAAGCGTCAATGGTGGAACAGAATGAGTAAGAGTAGAGGAAGGGGGCAGTGACTAAGGGACCTTAAGTCATGGGTCTAATTCCCCTGGGACATAGCTGGCCTTCACACAGGAAAAACAAAACAGAAAATCTCCACCAAATATATGCATTTCTCAATCTCAAGAAACATCCGTAACTCATCCAAAATGGTCATTGGTCCAAGGGGGACTGGGTGAGAGAGCATCGACCCAGAAAAGTTAAAGAGCATCTGGCGGATGGGGAAGCCCAAGCAGCAGCCTCACTAACAGAGTATAACATATTTGTAACAGACACGCATCGGAACATTTCAGTCTCTTTAGAAAGTTTCAGAGGTGGCAGTCTTTGTAGTAGCTGAGAATTTGTGTTCAACTAAAAATTGGATGATTATGTATACTTATACTCAGAACATATTGGGCAAATGGTAGCCTATCTGTGTTCATTATATTAAGTTTTAAAATTATTGATACTGTGGTAAAATTTACATACCTGAAGTGCATTGCAATTCAGTGACATTGCATGCAGTTTTAAAATAGCTTAATTATATTTCGTTTTTCTAGTCAAAAACAAGTTTTTTTGTAATCTCAGTGCAACAGGAAAGTGAAAAATGAAACAACCCATAGTAAGTTGACAGGAATCTGATTGGGTAACTGATTTTTCATCTATTTTGAGTTATTTAGTTATTTAAGAGTTACTTAAAAAGTACAAGCATAAATTTGTAGCTTGAATTTCCAGATGTAGCTGGAGTGGCTTACAAAAGCATGAAAACAGCCAGGTGTGGTGGCTCACGCCTGTAATTCTAACACTTTGAGTGTGTGAGGCAGGCAGATCACTTGAGACCAGGAGTTCAAGCCAGCCTGGCTAACATGGTGAAGCCCTGTCTCTACTAAAAATATAAAAATTAGCCATGTATGGTGGTGGGTGCCATAGTCCCAGCTACTCAGCAAGCTGAGGCAGGAGAATCACCTGAACCCAGGAGGCAGAGGTTGCAGTGAGCCAATATCCTGTCTCCAAAAAATAGAAAAGAAAAAGAAAACACGCTGTTTCCACAGAATTCATTTGTTAAAGTCAAACATAGTGGCCTATGTTTATTAATATCATTTCATCATCATCATCGTATTTTCAAGTTACTCTTCCTAAATTTTTTACCTGCATCTGAATCTCTGTTCTTTGGTTCCTGCTCTTTTCTTTGCCTCATCTCCCTCACTGAATTATGTCTTTCATGAAAGGAAAGTTTATTTTCTATTTAGGGTTGTGGACAGAGGACTAGTAAAATTTCTTGTCATGTACAATTGAATCAAGTTGGTGTTTCCAGTTATTTGTAAATCTACAAAAGATTTATAGTAGAAGAGGCAAAGGCTGTGAAGTGTCAACATTCAGGTTGCTGCTGCTGTCAACATCTCTTCCCTCAGCCGCATACAGAACTCTAATATGGGGCAGCTCATGACTCCTGGAATCTGTTACCAAGAAAAAAAATCCTAGTAGTGTGATTTTTTTATTTCTTAGGCCACAACAATAGTGAAACTGTATGTGTTCTTTTGCAGTTTTTTTTTCCATTCCTCATAGAAAGATGCTAAAGTATAAATTTTGTTTAGAATACCATGTATAAATTTCATATAGATATCCTTTATTGTAACATAAAGAAATTATAAAAATAATGAAAATTAAGAATTGTAAAAATAATGAAAATTATATTTATCCTTTATCTCTTATTTTTTCCTTAATATTTCCTTAAGAATTATTATATATCAGACAATTCAAAATATTCAGAATTATTAGCCTCTTAATCATTCTGTTTATTAGCTTAAAGTAATAATAGAGAGCAAATTGGCTTTGCGTCTTAGCATAGGTTTTTGGAAACTTGAACTCAAAAATCAGTAAATTCAAAAGGAGTTATAGTTTTAGAGTATTTGGCATAATATATTTGAAAAGAATATTCCCTTCACCTATCTTTGCTTGCATTAGACTTGTGTTAATTATGTGATTCCTCTCCATAGCCTCAATAAAAAAGAGATCTCAAGTTGCAATGTATAGTTCTGTTTTTTAAAATTATAATTTAAAAATCGATTTATAATCTCTATGATTTATGAAATATTTGTGAGCAAAACTCCCAGTATCACTGGAATAATTCAAATGAAAGAGGATCTTATATTGAGCAATTTACCAGTTTAAGAGCTGCCCTTTACAATTTCTCTGCAATTGACCCTTTAGTCCTATTTTGAGTTAGCAGATGAAAATAAGGTTTCCCTTCAAGTAGTCGTTGCCAAGGGCAACTGGCACTGATGCCAAAGATGAATACTCTACCTCCTTAGTATAATGCCTACTTTGCGAGCTAAATAAAGAGCTAAATTGTAGAGGAGGTTGTATAGATGTGAAATATCAAGAAAGGAATAGAAACAAATATTAGTAATGGGAAAATAAGAAAAAGAATTATTATAATCACTTTTTTGGCAACTGCCTGACATTCTGGACAGATGTCCTTATCTCCTGGGCACTCTGCATTTCCTCCCTTCATAGCTAGAAAATTAATATTGTTCACTGGGGCAAGACTTTCTTTTGTAATATGAATTCATGTCATTAGTTCTTAGTGGATTTTGAAAAGTGGAAGTGAGGCTGTGATAGAAATATTTGTCAACTTTTTAAGCTTGGATTTTTCAAGCATAAATATTTTGTGTCATTAGAATTGCTTTATGCTATTTGGAAAAGTTATAGGGGACAGGGTCAGTTATATCTAACTCCATGTCAGTAAAGATTTTTATGAACATGTTGGTTTAATGAGAGAGACTTCATATAGGATGTGTTATAACAGTGTTCATAATTTCTTTGACCAAATTGCTTTTAATGTATTCATTTCTTATGATTTCAGAATGTTTTTTAAAAACTTCATTGTATCCTAGACAATGCTGTTTCTAAAGGGTGAGTTCATTACTCCTTAATAAGAATCTGTTCAATGCCAGGTGTATTGCCTGTCTACAAGGAGCTCAGACTGGGAAGATGGACATTAAATCAAGTAATTATAGAAAAGTATACTGTGAGCTACAATCAAGGCATAAATTTGATGTTATAGGAACACAGAGTAAGAAGCATATTCACTGAGGAAGTCACATTTAGCTTGCAGGATGGTTTGGAGTTTGCAGGTTGTGCGAGAAACATCTGCCTGCAACAGCATTCCTTCCTTGATTATCAAGGTTCATGCAACTGATCTGTTTCATTGCACGTCTTTGAATGTCTCTTTCCTTCCTCTACACTTCTAGAATTAATTTGTTGGTTAAGGAAGATAACTCAGCTAGGGGAATATTTTTCTTCCTTACAGTGGGTTTCTTTATATGAGATTCTGCAAATACATTCCATGTAAGTGTGAACATTTTGAAATTTTCTAAGATGAGGAAGAGCAAAATGAGACTCTGTAGGCATGGCTAGAATGGCTTCTGCAGGAAAGTGTCAACTTTATGTTCCAGATTTCTCAGGGCAGTCTGGACTCCAAGTGGCTCCTTTTACCCTGGTAGAAGCTTGCTTATCAGACCTTATATTCTGCTGTTCTTGATTCTCGAAATATGATCAATGTAGCAAAGACACAAAGGAAAGAAGGAGGGCTGGTGAGATCCGCTGTGATATGGTACAGGGTTTATGAGACTGGAAAAGTATGTAAAGTCATACTGTAGAAGGTTTTGTATAGAACACTAAGAAATTTGGACTTTGTCCTCCAGGCAAAGGAGAACACCACACTTTTCAAAAAGGAACGAAGAGGTGGAATTACTTTTATAATTTATTTTCTGTAGATAAATTGGCTCGAAAGGTATTATTTTTAAAAATAATATTTCTAATAGAGAATGGATTGGGTTTAAGTTTTCAAGAAAGAGGCTAACTTTGAAGTATATATTTATGTGTTACTAACTTATAGATAATAATTAAAGTCGTAGGAAATGAGTAGGAGCACCCAAAGGAAGCATGTGGAATAAGAAGACAAGCAGGAAGAAGGAAGGAATCATTATAAGCAGGTATGAATTGGAAAAGGAGGAGAAACGTGCACACAAGACTTGGAAGGAGTGTTTAGAGAGTTAGAAGAGAATCAGGAGAATGTGTTTGGGAGCAAAATGTGGAGAGATTTTCAGATAGAAGAGTTGATAAGTAGTGCAAAATCCTGCTAGGGCTGTAGGGTGAGACCTGAAAAAGTGGATTTGACAATTAGGCCATTTGAACCTGAGTGCTGATAGGTTCACTTCATAAGGTCTCCTTTGCTACAAAACAAAACAAAACAAAGCTGCTAGTACTGGGATAAAGAATTCTTTAGCAGGGCAAGGGAGTAAAAGTTTTTCTCTGGAGGGAAAAAAGGGAAAGATTGCCAGAAAATGAAATAAATCTTAGGGCCCAGTAAAGGAAGCCCAACTCATAGCATTGTAGCACTGGCCATTACTGGTTGTTTAAATTGTACCACCATAGGTCAAAACTGCACCTAAACTCTTCCAGAGGGGTGAATATTTTAATTGCTTATACAGAACCCTAATTATGAGCTAATAAGAAGAGGCGTTAAAACTAGCACCCCACTGATTTAATTTGAAGAGAGACATTTATATTAGCTGTTTCTAAGACTCATCTTTCAATTCTTCCCAAAACCAGTTATTTCACAGTTGGCTCACAGTTTTGAAAGTAGAACTGCTGGAGTGAAGAAAGAAATTTACAGCTTCAGATTTTTTGTTTCTGAAGGTGTCAGAATCCCATGTTTCTCTTTTATTTATGTTTGACTGAATTTTGTAGAACACTGATTAACTCAAATTTTGAGGTTTAATTTCTTCCTATGGACCATTACACATGAATGCCAGCTGCCTTCTGCCAAGCAAAAACTAGGACAGTCCTACTCCAGCCCACCCTGTTTTAAGCTACAGGGTCACTGAGGATATAGTGAGAAATTTCACATTTTTGATCATGTAAAATATGGATTTTTTTTCTAGTAATTACTGTCTTCCATATTTCACAATTTATCATTTCTATGAGGAATAGTAGCACATGAAATACGCAATGTTTGTATCCCTTAGAAGGGGCACTCAGAGAGGCCTTACATAGGGTTGTGCCCCCCTGTGGCTGGGCAGGAAGACTTGGTCTGCAGATAAACTAACTGGATAATGGATGGTTTCTGTTATTTTTGTTGGAATGCTTGATGTGTAACAGATGCATCCTTACTTTGTGTCTGTCCTTTCTTCTCATGGATTGAGAGATGCAGAGGGGTTGTGTGGCAGAGTTAAGAGAAAAAGCATTGGCCTGGGTAGGAATCCTGGGCTCTAGTGTTGACTTGGGCCCATATTAACAGTATAGCTGATGATGGGCAAGTCAGTGAAGCTCACTGAGGCTAAATTTCCTCATGTATAAGGTAAAGGTAGTTGTGCCACCCTGACTACTTAGTAGAATGGCAATGAGGATCCAAGGCGAGAATACCTAGACAGACTACCTCAAGAAGTGTGTTATTGTCATGATATTGGAAATACACCTTTTAAAAAATAATTTCAACTTTTATTTTCCATAAGTATATTACATAATACTGAAGTATATTGCATAATACCGAAGCTTGGGATAAAAATAATTCCATCACTCAGGAATTATTGCATAATACTGAAGCATATTGCATAATACTGAAGTATATTGCATAAGTATATTGCATAATACTGAAGTTTGGGATGCAAATAATTTCGTCACTCAGATTCTGAGCATAGTACCCAACATAAGTATATTGAATAATTCTGAAGTTTGGGATACAAATAATTCCATCACTCAGGTACTGAGTATAGTACCCAACAGTTTTAAAACGCTTTCCTCCCTCTATTAGTTCCAGTGTCTGTTGTTGCCATCTTTATGTCCATCAGTACCCAATGTTTAGCTCCTACTTATAAGTCTCACTTAAGAACATGTGGTATTGGTTTTCGATTTCTGAATTAATTCACTTAGGATAATGGCCACCAGCTGCATTTATATTGCTGCAAAGGATATGATTTCATTCATTTTTATGGCTGTGTAGCATTCTATTATNAGCTCCATCCATGTCCCTGCAAAGGACATGATCTTGTTTCTTTTTATGGTTGTATAGTATTCCATTATACATATGTACCACATTTTCTTTATCCAATTCACAAATGATGGGCACCTAGGTTGATTCTATGTCTTTGCTTATGTCAATAGGTCTGCATTGTACATATGCTTCTCTGTATTCTAGGAAAACTGCTGTTGAGATATTTGTACACATAAATGATCATTGTTGTAAAATATAACATCATGTGTCTATATTTCATGACTTCAATGCTATTTCAAAAGGACCTTAATTTTTACTTAAACTCAATATTTTTATTTGTTTTTTCCTGATGATTTTTAAGCTTACCGAAAAGTACAGAAAACAATAGATATTCTCATACTTTCCTCTTATATAAAATGTTGCTACCATATATTCACAATTTCTTTCAGATTTTCTTACAACAAAACAGTTTACAGATGTTGTCGCAACCCCACCTCTCCATCCCATTCACTTTTTTTCCTTTCTGAATGTTATTATCTTTAAATGTTCACACAATGACAAACATCATCTAGGAACACTTCTCAGAATATATACATGCCATTAAACTATGCATGACTGTGCTTAGATATATTATAAATATGTATGATTTTATATAAATGTATATATGCATATACACACATAAACATACACACACATATACTTGTCTTGGGAAGGATTTAAACTTAAATTGTTTCATTCAAAAATAAAGTTTTGAAGGGCTGAGTGAGGTGGCCCATGCATCTAATCCCAGCTATTCAGGAAGCTACGTGGGAGGATAGCTTCAGCCCAGAAGTTCAAGGCCAGCCTGGGCAACATGGCAAGTCTCTGTGTCTAAAAAATAAAAAAAAATAAAGAAAGGATAACAATTTTTTAAAAAGTGAGCCAATAGTAATATTTTAAGAGATTCAGTCATATTGATGCATGCAGTTTTAGTTTATTTTACCTTGAGAAGAAAATGTGGCTATTAAATTGTTGGTAAGAAGGTACAAATATCTAGTAGACCAATTTGGAAAAAACAAGTAAATTTGAAGGAATGTATATCCTATGACCCAGCAATTTCACTTCTCTGCGTAAGAAAGTCTTATACATGTGCACAAAAATTACTTCCAGGTTTTTAATAGTAAAAGCCCCAAAGTAATTTAAGTGGTCATCATTAGTAACATAGGCAAACAGTGGAATATTATACAGCAGTGAAAATAGCATTTTAATAAAAATGAATTATGGCAATCAGAAAAATTATCAATCTATTAACATATAAATCTACAAACAATACTTGATAAAATATAGATGTGAAAAAAATTTTAATATTAGGCACTTTATGAAACAAGATGTATTCTCTTATACCCCATTCATCATGATAATTTTTATATAATCTATTTCCTTTTTAAATGAATGTATTAGGCTCACATGAGATAATTACAATAACAAGACGCTTTCAAAAAACATGCAGGTTAATAAATGATCTATTTTGCAATTTTTCTCCATTTTTGTGTGATGCTGAGTAGCAACTCTTTATATGATTTCTTAGTGGGCCATAATTAAAGAAATCCATAAATTAGCATTATCTGTAGATTATCTGCTTTAAGAAAATCTGGCATTTTAAAACATAGACTTAAAAATATATAGTAAGCAGAGGATTTTCTAAAATAGAGGTATATTTGGATTTATAATTGGAAACATCTTTGCATAGAAACACTCCCAGTATCTTAAATATGGCTTATTATATGAAATTTATTTTTTCAAAGCTTCAAGAATACATGTATTGCATAAAGAAAAAAAGTATATTCGTCGTAGTAATTTTAGCACTAAATAATGGTCACTTCAATGCCACATATTAGTAGCTCTACTAATAAAACTCTATCGAAGATGGAGATAATCAGTTTACTGCCCACCCTTCGGAAGTCTGTTATTTATTTGAGGTCAATCATGGTATAATTCTTTAATTTCATGTCTTGTCATGTTCATCTCTGTGAAGTTGAGGTAAAATTCTTTTAATTCATTCTGTAAAACTGTTAATCAAATGTTCATTAAAGTCAAGTAGAGTTTAGTTTTGTGATTTCATTTTCCTCAAGAATCATTGAGTGATCTTTTTCCTGTGAAATAGTGCTTAAACAAGGATTGATTTTGCAGCTCAGATAGGATGGTTGTTTTTACTGGTCACTCACCCTGTTCATTTATCTTAAATCTCATGAATTAATTTACTTCTGGGTACCATTTGAACTGTAGAAGGAGCAAGTGGGATGCAAGGGAAGAGGAAAGAGTTATACAGAAGTTACAGGACACAATAACTCATGGTGGGTCACAACTTTATTTCAGCACCTTCTTTTCTGAAATTTGGTATACAGCTTCTAGATTTATTCCTAGAAGAGCATCTTAAGCTATATGCAGTGAAAGCAGCTGATGGTGGTAAAACAAACTAATCCAGGATGAATTTCCGAATGAGAAAACTTAGAAGAAACTAGTATACAATTCCTTAGGCTTCTGTGAAAAATAAGCAAGGCAGGAGTGATGAAGAAATATTTGATGATTAAAGTCAAGAGAATTAAAATAAGATAAATTGAAGTTTTAGGATTATGAGTTTAGTTACTGCAGTTTTATATTGATGTTTACATTTTTAACTATTTTACCTGTTGTTTTATTAAAAGGGTTCCATTTTTCAGCTTTATTGAGGTATAATTGGTAAATAGATATGTTAATTAGCTTGATTATGGTGATTTTTTCACAATGTGTGCATAGATCTAAATATCAAGTTGTATACCTTAAACACATACAATTTTTACCAAAGAAGTTCTTGGTAAAACAAAATACCTTTTCAAAGTGTATCAACTAGGGACAGTGGCTCATACCTGTAATCCCAGTACTTTGGGAGGCTGAGGTGGGAGGATTGCCTGAGGCCAGGAGTTCAATACAAGCCTGGACAGCATAGTGAGACCCTGTCTCTACAAAAATAAAAAATAAATAATAAAAATGTGTCCATTGATGTCTGTAATAGATTTTCACTCAAGTAATCAAGTCAGTAGTTTCAGAACAAAATTATTCTTTATTTTAAAACCCAAATATGTAAAGCACCAGTAAAAATTAATGTATTTAGACATTTTTTTAATGTTGCAATTATTGGGGGATTTTCTGAGCATGATATGAACATGTTAAAAGGTGTTTAAATAGGGAAAAGAGAATAAATGTTCCATGACAATTTGGAGATAGATTTATGTTTGTTTGTCTCCCTCCCTTCCTTCCTTCCTTCCTTCCTTCTTTTTTTTTTTTTTTTTTT